>NC_072738.1:36407251-36519751 GCF_026930045.1 Uloborus diversus
ACTCTAAAGTAATAGACATTTCCTTACTGGCTTCTGGCTGGAAGTTTTCATGGCCAACTTCTAATCGATTTTACCGTCCCCTCTAACGCAGTGCGCAAATGCGAGGTTAATGACACCACTTGGGTTTACCTCTGATGTAGGTAAGGGAAAGAACAGCAGAAATCACTTGGTTCGCAATTTCTTTTACTTGAAAAGTTTCTCAGTGGGGAGCATTATGGTTTTTTTTTTCTTCTTGGGGACTTCTTAAAACTCCATGTTTTCTCTTTAAATTCCGTATCGAATGGGGGTTTTTGTTCTTTCTTTTCGAATGGGTGGGAGGCTGTATTTTCATTTTGCCGTACAACTTGCATGAATTCTTCAAGAACTCCGCTTCAAAAATCGGAGAAGGTATGGTTGCTGTTGGTTTTTTCCTTTTTTTTCGCTTTGGCGATTGTTTTACTTTGGCGATCGTTTGTCAGTTTTTCAGCTTTGCAAGATGGGCGATTATCTGTACCGCTAAAAATGGTTTTCATATTTGAATTTCGATAAAATATTAGTTGATACTATTAACTAACCCTTTGATGCATAGATCAAAAATACCCACTCCCCCCCATTTTTTTGATCTGAGAGCGGGTGGATTAAATCGAAACCACTGTATCAGGTGGCGGGCGGGGGGAGGGGGGGGGGAGAAAATAAATAATAAATAAATAAAGGGTCATTCTCCAAAATGTGACTTATGAGCAAAAAACTTTTTCCAAAATCGAAACTTTTTTTTAAATATATATTTTTTAAAATTCATACGTGAAACTGAAGTAATTAGGTAACATTAGTTAAGTAACCATAAACAGTGGCTCAACTAAACTCTAATTATTTTACTTATAGATTAAAAAAAAAAATATTTGAATTTTGACCTCTTGAATTCAAATTATGTTTTTCGCAATCACGAGTGTGTCTGTGTATGTAGGCATGTGTGTTAATGTGTATCTGGGGGGGGGGGGTATGTGTTTGTGTGTAGGGGGGTACTTGTATGTGTGTGTAGGCATATGTGTTTGTGTCTGTGCAGATATGAGTGTGTGGGTAGTTGTGTGTATGAGTGTTTGTGTGTGGTGGGGAATGTGTATGTGTGTGTAGGCATTTGTGTTTGTGACTGTGTGCAGGCATGAGTGTGATGAGTGTGTGGGTAGTTGTGTGTAGGTGTGTGTATATGTAGGTGTCTGTATGTATGTGTTGGTGTATGTATGTGTTTGAGTGTGTATGTGTTTGTGTAGGTGTATGTATTTGTGTGTGTGTGCGCGCGCGTGTGTGTAGCATATGGATGCAATCTGGAGACTGTTTTCGCTAGAGGAGCAGCATCGTGAGGAGCCGGTCGACGGTGATGCTGCAGATGGTGCTGGCGGGAATATAAAATGATAGCACATCAAAACAGTCAAGTGAGAACAATAAGCAATCGTGATTGCTCAAAAAACATTGTTCTCGTAAATAAAAACAAATAATAAGTAAATAAGTAAAAAAACTTTCAGTGTTCAAAAATAGAGGCAGGCCTATTTACTGTCAAGGAAGTAATCGTGTTAATTGTGCAAACAATGAGCTATTTTAATTATTAGTGTGAATCTAATATCAAGCTCTCTTGATTAAAGTACAGCTTAAATTTGTTATCATTTTAGTTAACTTAAAAATGTATTGCATTCCTCAAATGCAAAAGGAATGTGAATATAGCTTAAACAAACCTTAGGGTTCTGGGTGGGAAGTTAACCTTTTCTCCGGTTGCGCCCCAGTAGGAGTGGTTTATTCGAAATAAATTTAAGTTTTCTGTGGGGTAATTTTTGATTAGCTCTATGTCCATGCTTTAATATTACGTATTATCTTTAAATATTTTATAATTTGCGCAACTATGTTGCTTCTGACAGTGGCGTACCTAGTACGGGTGACATCCGGGGCGGTAATTTATGGTGTCGTCCCCCTCCCTACAAACTTTTAAAAAAAAGTTTTTAATGTTCTATGAAAAGGGTTAATGTACTTAAACCAAATAAAAACTATGAACGCTTTTTTTCAACTTGCCCTCTAGTCGCATATGTACATAGCCGTTAGTTAGGGGGTGTATGAAATTGATGGTCCCTTAATTATATTAAGTGGGGGGGGGGGGAGGCGTAACAAACTTATCTCAAACGCAAGGAAAAATAATGGGTTTCAGTTTTTTATTTAAGAGGAAACCACTTTAGGTCTAAGTTATGACTATGAACCTAATCCTGCGTACAATATTCACTCCATGATGTAGGATGAGAAGGAGGAGGGTTCTCCTCCGGAAAATTTTCAAATTTGTAGTCTTTAAAATACATTTCAGCTTTGTTTTACATAAACTTGCAATTCCACTTTGGGTGTCACCCCCCAGACGGGTGGCACCCTGGGCGGACCCCCCCCCCCCCCCCCGTAGTGACGCTACTGCTTCTGATATTTTGCAGATGACTTTTCTAACATTAGCCAAAACTTAAGCCATTTTTTCTGATGCACTTAACTTGTTTTTTTTTCTGAAAAGGAACCAAAAAAAAAAAAAAAAAACAATTTTTTAAACTTTATAAAAGCAAGCAACGTTATCCGTATTTTATCAATACTGAGTTCAAGAAATTATAACTCTTCAGCGTTACTTCTCATTATCTATCGCGTTATGTTATCTTCCGTAAGTTTCTTGAACGAAATCGTCTGACTGATAATTCACAAAATACGGTAACCTGAATGCCACGCTTCGGACGGTTGCCTAGGCAACGATCAGGGAATATCCGTTGTTATGGAAACCGAGAATCGTGATTGTGGATGGTGTTGTTGAATATTCTCCGGAGAAGTTGAAAATTTCGGATATTTCTAATATATTGGGCTTCCTTTCAATTGACAAGTTAGAGAAAAGTTTCAAGTTTGCAAGTTTATTTGAAACAAAGATTTTCAGAAACAGGAAGAATAATTTCCGCCCCGTTGCTTTTGGTTTTAATTCGAATTTGGAAGTTATTTCTTTTTATCTCGATTGGGATAAGATTTTAATTTTGCTGGCGTCTTTTGGGAAACGTTGGTAATAAGTGTGTTGGAGAATACGAAAAATTAAGCTTTGTTTATGAATGAAAATGGATTTTCATCAGTTCCATTCAGCTTCATCGGGGACTTAACTTTTAAAAGTTTTCCTTCCAAGAACTTTATTGAAAAATACCGTTGAAGTTAATTCTTCCATATTGTGTAAAACTAATAATAATACAATTTCAGAAAGCATTTTAATTTTCATTTGTTTATGTTTTTAAAGGAAGCGTCTTTAGAAATAGTTAAAGGCGAAATTGCATTTTTACTCAAATTTATCTTCCGAATTGATTACATGTGTCGTTGATGTTCGAGCAGAAGTACACAAAACTATTTGATCAACTTTTTTTGATAAAAATTTTCTTGGAGTTATTTCACGAGCGAACGTACGGAAAACGTACGCTTGCTTATTTTGTTTCCTCTGATAAAAGTGGAAGTCCGACATTCCCCTATTATTAGTATTTAATCTAAAACGCGTTTCTTGAAATATCTCGAAAACTCTTTTCTGCAGTTACTGCCCATTACTTGCCCAGGACAGTGTTGTGGGAGTTACGAGTCTAAAATAGTTTTACTGTTTTGCATAAAGATTCAGAAGTGTTGAATTTGACTGTGTCTTAAAGTTAAAGATTTGAACTTTGTTATCAGGATCGCCCGAGATCAAGAAGGTCTCTGTTATCTCCAAAAAAATTTTCTTTGTCTGCAAAGTTTGACGATTCGGCAACTTTGAAGACTGCATTGCAAAATTAAAATTTTCAATTTTTTTTGTTATGATTCTTTTGTTTCTTTTCATTAGATGCAGGTATAAAAATGTATGTTCATACGTTATAATTCGGCAAACTTCGGATTCTCGTTTGACTAATTGGAAATGCTTCCAACTGACAACTTCGAGCCAGCCAAGCGTGCCAATAAGATCTAAAAAGGACAGGAAATTTTCTTAAATGAGAAATTAGATGAAAAGCAAACAAGTCAATTGCTACGTTCCTTCGGCAGTCAAAAAGCCTTTACATAAAACGCAAAGAGACTTGAAAGAAGAAAAGGAATCCACCTTTAAAATTTTTTATTAATACAGTGCACGCCGGTTAATTGAATCAGTGGTTAATTGAATTAACCGCTTTAATGAATCGAATCGTCAAAAGCAGAGCAAAATCCAGCTTCATTGAATTAGGAATTTATGGAATCGATAGCTTTACGGAATCAATTATTTAGAACAAATGTGATTCATATAAGCGCTGGCAATTGTTTGTCTTGTTTATTGATTAATTTTTTTCTATACTAAATCGTTCTTATGAATCTTTATTGGAAAATTTTCATTATTCAATTAAAAAAAGTATTCAAGGAACTCTACTGGTACAAAGAACCTCAAAGCAAAACCTTTTCCTTATAGTCAGCCTCCCTTGCATTAGTCGCTGATGGCGCCCCAGTGTCCTTTTAAAAATGAAAATTCATAGTCGCAGCGCTGTGCTTGCCAACTGTGCGTCACGTATCCCAGGGGGGCAACAAATCTCAGTGAAGACACCGCGTACATGGAGATTATTGATGGTCTCTTCAGTGGTTAACTATAATAAAATCTGCATGATCTTCTCATTTTGGTACTCAAGGCGAGGTTCGAATGATTGCGACTGCTTGTGCACTGAGTCGTGCTGATAATTAATTATCTTATGAAAATTTTGCTTTCGACTTATGGAATGAATTTTGATACTGTTTATCAAGACTGCGCGAGGTTACCGCAGTTTCTGCAATCTATGATGTTGAAGTACGAAGAAAATATTTTTTGCTTTGGTAAACTCTTTAGGACTATCATCAGATGGGAAGTCACTGTGACTTCTCAAAAAATCCCTTACTCGGCAAATTTTATCTGACGTTTCGGTTGAGGCATGACTGCGATATTGCAATTGTTAAATTCTCGAATGCCCCTTTTCATCAGATGTACTTATGTGTGCGTTCCCGTATTTTACCATTCAGCAAAATTAGGAGTTCCATCCGGCAAATTGAGAATTTTTGCCCTCTTAAAAATTTAAGTTCGGGGCGCCCCTTACCATTATGGGTCATATAAAGCTTATTTTTCAAATATCGAATACAAATAATTTAAAAATTATATTTTTTTCAAATTATTGAGTTGTTAAAATCTTAATACAGAATAAACCTAATTTCACTTTGTCCGTTTCATACGCAATCTCGCTTTGGAAGTTAAAAATATTTCGGATTCTGCGTTACCCTTCTTCGGAAAACCCACTTAAAATGCTTTTCTTAAAACAGAAAAAAATCATATTTCCTTTCTTTACAAGACTCGTAATCTTTTTTTTTCTGGGTCTTTTCTTAGTCCAAGATATCTGTTTCCTTGCTGTTTGAAGCGATTTTGGCATTGTCTGTATTTCGACTTATTGTCTTTATTGTCTAAGCATAAAAGCTCTGAAAAAATTTTAATTTGCAAATACAAAGAAGCAAATTTGCAAAAAAAAAAAAAAAAGGTTAGTACAGGAAGTGCTAAAAATGAAATTGTATCTAAAAATATAGTGCCTAGAAAGAGTAGTGTGCCGATCGACGGGGAAAAAGTGAGGTCAAATCTGAGGAAAATCCAGATGGCGCTGCGCTCGAGGAGTACGTTATGCTCCTCAATCAGACTCGTTTTAAATCGCGATTGCATGCTGATTTCGCAGTTTAAAAGCCCCGTTTTTCGGACTGAACTTATTTCTGCGCAAAAAACAAATTCTGTAATAAGTGCTATTTGTTACATGGGTGTTCATTTATTTTTTGAAGAATATAAAATTACCTTATGCTAATTTATCTTCAATGAAAATAGTAGAATATAAGGGGCCATTCATTAAATACGTAAGGGTCCCGAGGGGGAGGGGGGTTGTAAAAGCCTCTACGTACCTTGGGGGGGGGGGGGCTACAAACTCATTCTTACGTAATATTTTTCAAGTCGGTATTTCACATTAGAAATTGCGCAGTCAACAAGTGATTTGGCAGAGATTATGTTCCATTTGCATCTGGAAGGTAAGAAACGTGTTAGGATAAGATGTTTTTTTATTTGTTTTACAAAGAATGAATAGTGTAAAATATAATAAAAGAGTCGCATTGTGTACGGCATGTTTTATTTTTAATTAATATTACATCAAAACAAAAACAAAAAAAAAATGTCGAAAAAGACATTTAGTTTAGATTCTAACTTTTCAGTAACTATTTCATTACGCAAAAGGTTTAATTTAATAATGTGAATTTAATAACGATTACAGAGATGTAACGACTCCAAAATTTGTTATTTTATCATTTTGAAAAACGAAATGGAATCTTGCGTAAGAATAGGGGGGGGGGGGGAACTTACGTACCCTTACATAGGGGGAGGGGGATCAAAAATTGCCAAAATCATCCTTATGTAATTAATGATTGGCCCCTAAGTATTCAATAACTGCGCGTCTCTTATTTCTCTTCTAATAATAAAGCTGAAAGTCTCTCTGTCTGGATTTCTGTTCGGATTTCTGTCTGGATCTCTGTGACGCGGACAGCACCTAGACCGTTCGGCCGATTTTCATGAAATTTGATAAAGTTAGTTTGTCGAAGAGTCGGAGTCGCTTGAAAAACCAACCGACTCCGACCTGTTTTTTTTTTAATTTTCAAGGACTTTCCTTACATTAAAAAAAAATATGGCCACTTGCTCCGATCACATATATAACTACATACTAATTTGCAAATAACTGCAATTGGCAAACAGCTGGCTTGATTCTTTGTTGAATTTTCGGTAATACTTATCAACGTCAAACTGCTAGTTTGCTTATTTTTATAACGTTCTTTAGAACCTGTCAGCAAACGGTTTTGTTGTCGATAATTATCGAAATAAAAGTAGTTTTTGAATCTGACGTTATCACTGTCAAAAAGAAGTATTTATGTATTTTTATCTTTTATCTCATATGTAAAATAGCGAAAGAAATGTATCTTTAAAACCTAAAAACAAATGGGGAACCTCCTCGTCACTCTCCTTTGTCTAACATTGCTTATGATAGCTTTAAAATGTTCTTTTAAAAGGAAGCGCAGCTTCTGAATCTTCCTACCCTCAATCAGGAAACAACATGACAGTGCTACAATTAAAATCTCTAAATAAGTAGATTAAAAGAACATTGTGATACATGTTTTTGGACGCAAAAAATATTTTCCCGTTGTCGATATATGAGATTTTAAAGCCTATGGGAATTTTAAGAAAAGCGAGTCTCGTTGTTCCAAATTTAGCAAGTTTCGATGGGGACAGACATCTTTCTCACGCTTTGTAGATATGGATGTCCTGCCACATGCAGACGAGGAAATCGTCTGTGAGAAATTGGTACCTTCGATCCCTCGCCAGCGTCAATAAAAAGTTTTCTGACATCTGATACTGATTTAAGGACAGGATAATCTACTTTTACACCTTTGACTAAAATAGTAGCATTGATTTGTAAATTTTCTTCTACTTCAGTAATGATCTTTTTATTGTCAATACTATTTTCCACATAACTTTCATTATATACAAAAACTACAATATTTGGAGATTTTTTAAATTTCATAGAAGCCCAATATTCGTTAGGCAAATTAATATGAACAATTTCATTCATAATGGATTTATACGTGGTTATTTCAGTTTCATCTGCGGAAAGATCAAGTTTTTTTTTTTTTTTTTCAAACAGGGAACATTTTTCTTAACAGCATAATTCCTGATGGACCTTTTCTTAGCTTAGCAGTACGAAACAAGATGAAGCTTTATTTCTTCCCATGTTCAACTTTGATGCCTCCATTAAAAGCCTTAAACGCTGTTTCATGAAATATCCACGAAATAAAGGTAAAAAAGAGAAACGCGGAACTAAATTGTAACAAAATCCCGCGTATACTAATATAAACACTGCGAAATTGAACGTGCGCCTCGACTGCACTGCCATCTAGCGGTTTTCATACAATTCGTCTTCAAGAATCGCAGGGAAAAAAGCGCCGGTCGGCACACTACTCTTTCTATAGGCACTATACTAAAAACAAGTAAAGACTAGATTACTTGTCTACTCGGTCGCACTAGTCTACTCGGAAAGTGTCAATTATAAACCAATATCCTTAGATTTTTACCCCCGCCACCATTTTAAGTTTTCAAGCTTGATGCCTTTTTTTTTATTACCTGTCCGACGGACTGCGTAAGATCGGGTTCCACTGTATTAGCAAAAAAAAAAAAAGTTTAAAAAATGTACTTTACGTTTCAGCTTAATTACCTCAAAGGGGGAGATAAAGGAATTTATGGCGAATTCGTTTAGATTTGCAAAAATAATTTCTTTCAAAAGGTAGAGAAATTTGAGAATTTTTCTACTTTATTTTGATTAATAAAATTAAAATCACCGTGCACTTCTTTTTTTTTTTGGTGTCATGTTTTTCCCAAATGATATTCTGTTTTTTACGTAACTGTTCAGTTTACAGCAGATTGTTTAACTCGACCGAATTTTGATTGTGGTCCTTCCACCGGAAGGACTACAATCAGAATTCGGATCACAATCAGCATTCCCACCGTTTGAGAACCCCTGCTCTAGCAATTCCCATTAGTATTAAAAATTTCAATGATTTCGAATAAATTTTCTCATCTGATGACAGCCTGTGGTCTTCCTCCCTGCTGTCCATAAGTCCACTATGCGGCATCCCTTTGTATTAACGACCTTTCTGACCTCGCTACTTAATTTTCGAGGTATCAGTGACACATCTGCGAACGTGTTCTTGCTTTGACAAATGCCTCCAATTTCCTGCCGACTAAATCAATACCTAATCTTGGCTCGAAGCATTAGCCATTGTTTCCATCTTCGTTTCCTCTGCGCTGAAAACTCGCGCGGAAAATAAATTGCGAGTCGTCTGCTGTTGACAACGCTTCCCGCCGAACTCCAGAAAGTCATATGTCACCCTAACGATTTGTCGGTGTAAACCGAATGTGTGCCTAAAATACAATGATTTCTGCGAGTTGTCACAGAAGGTGGCAACAGTCCATTTGCGAAATACAATCGTTATCGTGCAGTTCATGAATGGTTGGCATTTTCGAAAATGGCGGCAGAAATGGCTTTATTTCCATTATAATTTAACTATTTGACGGAAGTCGGTCATTATATGTATTATGGATTCGATTGTTGCTTGAAGTGTACGTAATAATATAACAACTACTAAGTTTAAGGAATGATAATTTTGAGGAACTTGCGAAATAAGTTGGTTTATCTCAATGTTTAAGTTCAGTGTCGCTTCGTAAAGGGGGTGAATTACGAAACCCTATTTTCCCATCATAACGTGAATTCAAAGAGTGATCACATGATGTCTGAAAATCCAGTAATTCATAAAATAATATAGAGCAGGAGTTACCCGCGTTTGTGTGCCTTACTTTTTGCCAACACGAAATTTCCTTCCCCCCTAATTTTTAGTTCCAACCTTACCTTTTAGGTAGCTAAATGGTACCCTCAAGGG
Source organism: Uloborus diversus (assembly GCF_026930045.1). Taxonomy (NCBI): domain Eukaryota; kingdom Metazoa; phylum Arthropoda; class Arachnida; order Araneae; family Uloboridae; genus Uloborus; species Uloborus diversus. The sequence continues at coordinate 36,416,732 of NC_072738.1, forward strand.
AATACCTCTTGTACTACAACGTTTCGCGCTAAAGGATATGCAACCTCACAGTTTTAACTGTGTATCTAGTCATCCACGTGACCGCTGAATTATTGCACTTTAGGAGAATACGTAATACTACCAGGAGAGGTAGGGAACCTAATATGACCCGCGTGTCAGACACTGACCTACGAATTTTTTTGACTGACCTATACATCATGATTTTAAGAAATCTTTTTTAAAAATAATTTAACAGTGACCAGACAGTTGAAAACATTTAAAAATTAAAGTATAATTGTATAATCGTCGAATATCTATTCAACTGTCAAGTTTTTCTGTTAACAAATTTTTGTTGTTTCTAAATTATTGGTACACTTTTACTCCCTTTCCCCGAGGCGCCACTGACTCGGTGACCCGCTATCTGGTGCATTGAAGAAGATAAATAATAAACAAGCATCACGTGACTTCCTTTTACTCCAATTTTAATGTAATTTCCCCATTATTGGCAGTTTTAATGTAAGTCAATAGTTTACTCTCTAAATATCACCACCAGTGGCCAAATTGAAACCAGATTTAAAAAAAAATAAAAATCGTCAAATTTGTCGCCAAGTTGGCGACCAAAAGACTGGCGATATATCGCCAAGTGTCCGCCAAATTATAACACCACTTGAGTTTACTTCGAAATTAACAATGATTTCCTCCAATTTTAATGTAATTTCCCCATTATTGGCAGTTTTAATGTAAGTCAATAGGGCAAAAGACCCCTTTTTGAAACACTCGAATGCAACCAAAAGGGGAGGTGCGCAACTAGATCCCACTAGGAGTCTACGTACCAAATTTCAACTTTCTAGGACATACCGTTCTTGAGTTATGCAACATTCATCCGCACCTACATATATACGGATGTCAAGAGAATATTCGTTATTTTATTTTCTCGGGAATCATCAAAATGGTTATTTCGCCAGTCTATACGTTCTTAGGCATCCACTTGTGGTCGAGTCGAAAAAAAAAAAAAAAAACTTGACATTAATTCGGGGGTGAGCAAAATGGAAATTAAGGCCGAATTTTGAGGGAAATGTTTTTCGCGAATACAATACTTTTTGGAAAAGGAAGTAAAAATGACTAATTTTTAAAAGTTTCGCCAATGCAGATTCAACTGTATAGTATGCGCAAACGATGGAATGATGTGTTTGCTTAAGTATGATTTACCAGAAATGTACTTCAAGTAGCCTCAATTTTTTTTGCTATATTTCATCCTACGCTTTAGTTTACATTAATGTAAATTACATTCTCTTTCTTTCACATTTTTCTCAAATTCAAATTAAAAAGCAAGTTGTCATGATGCGAATTTTTCTACACTGTTCCCTGCATTAAACTCCTTTATACAGTCACAACTTTACACATTCTGTAGGAAAAGAAAAGGTGGTAAAAAAACTAAAACTCTCCGACTTTACAATTCACAGCTTCAAAACTCAAATTTAAAAGTCATAAATATTAATGTCGTGTGTAATATATTCTGGGGCAAAACTCTTCTTCCTTTTTCCAGTCTACAAAAGGGGGGCAAGCTAAACAGAATTTTTTTTTTCGCTAGTTTAATTTCTTCGGGTGATGAAATTTTCCTCTTCAGTGTTTGAATAAGAAGGCGTTTTGGAAACTAATATTAAGCTATGCATCAAATCGGTGCTTCTCTTTTATAAATCGAGCAAGGAGACTGATAACTCAGCATCGAATAAGTACTTGGGAAATTTATTTGGTAGTTTGATTGGAAAGGTATTGAGGAAGCTTTAAACTTTTCTCTTTTTGGAGTTTTCTTCTTTTTGATGCTTTTCGAATAAGATTTTGGAATCTCTTGTGGATTCTTTCGATATTTTGAAGTTCCTCGGACTTTCTGACGCGTGTGTTGAGAAACGTTTTTTCTTGGTAGATAAAATAAAATCCCAAAGTTAATATGATGATAGAGGGAAAAGAGGATCAAATCGAGTTTTTAATAGGAAATTATAAAATGCCAGTTTTAAAAAGTGAATATTTTGTACTTTGAAGTTTATCACGTTAATCTGCGGTTGAGTTTTATGGAAAATAGTTGGGAAGTGATCTTTGAGGATTTTTAAAGGTGGTTACTGTTTTATAATTTGGTTGGGTCATTTTTCTAAAATATGTGGTTACCAACGCCGTAAATGAAATTAAAGAAGTTTGATAATGGAAGCATCATTATTTATTTGGGATAAGGGGATTAGGATTGAGAGAAACAAAGCCACGTGTATAAGTTGCCGTAGCTAACGAAACTTTTGTAGAACAGCACATAACATACTTCCGTTGAATAATTAGAAACTTTTTGGCAACATCCATGTTGGGTTCTGCTTTATTTTGGTTCATTAACTATTTCATTTTATTGATTAAAAAAAAAAAAAACTTGTGTCAACGTGTACTTACGTTTTAGCCCTAAGCAAATCTGTTTAACGCACCAGGAATTGCTACTGATTTCATTTTAACTTGACTTTTGTTAACTTCTTATCTAACGGGTCAATTGCCTGTCGCCTTGTCTAGGGGTCAGAGAAGGCTGACTGAGATGGGGAGGTCCTGGGTTCGAATCTCAGGTCGGGCATCCATGTACTTTCTCTCTCCTGTCTTTGTTCTTTCTTTGTGTGATTGTGTTGCCGTGCTGTAAATGGTTGCCTACCCTATGAACGGGTCCTTATCAAGGGCGCCCATATAGTGGGGCAAGGGGAGCTCGAGCCCCCCCCCCCCCTAGAAACTAGAATTTCCTTGTTTTTAGTACTTTTTTCTTTGCAAAAATGTAAATATTTTTCTTCTCCAGCCATTAATGAATAAGTGATTAAAAATTCTAATGACTCTAATCTGTCCTGAAAGTGGTTTTCACGGGGAAAATATCATGCTAAACCATGGTTAAAATATCTGAGCCCCCCCCCTTACAATTTTGCATATGGGCGCCCATGGTCTTATGGCATGCGTGTGCTATGGAAGTCGTACTTCATACCAAATTACGGTACAGTTGGGAAAAATGAAGCAGTGTGCCTCAAAATTGCCTACTTAGCTGATACAGTGAAACGTGCGCAAGTTGACCACCTGCGGTGCACTACTTTAGTGGTCAATTTAAACAGGTGGTCAACTTAGAGGTTGATTTGCTAGTAAGGTCTAATTCCGTGCCTGAAAAAGCGGTCAAGTTAGACAGGTGGTCAACTTCACAGGTTTCACTGTACAAGACTACAACGGGTGAATAAATTCATTGAAATGGAGCTAGAATCCTTTTTACAATTTTCTTTTATTTACCCTTAAACTGAACTTGACCGAAAAAGTTGATTATTTTTTTAATAGATCCCTCACTGATGCGTCTGTTTTAATCGGACTTGAGTGAGAGATCAATTTTCTTGTCCATCCATTAGCACACTTGGATACCGATATTCTAGTGTAAGAGGTTCAAAAGTAATTACAATGTAATGTGTGCTGAACTAAAATATCGCAGCTGTCTTCCCACACTATTTCCTCTGTTCAAAAATAATTGCGCTCTTTTCATAAAATTTGCTGTTACGCGACAAAAAATATCTTCCCCGCTATCATTTTCTCATTCCGAAACGTCCATCGTTGCCATTCGCGGCAGCAAAATTGCCGTCTGAAAACCCGCGTGATTTCGCTGTTAACTAATTTTTAATAATGGCCACGGTGTTAGCAAATGAGCCGCTGTCGTGTGTCGGGGTTTTTTCGTTCCAACCAAAATCTGCCAAATTAGCTCTTTTAAATGGGCTTGAAAAAGAAACGGTTTATTAACTCTATGGCGTCACTTCTTTAAAAATGCATTTAGTTTTTGTTTCATGTTATAAGCACTGAGAAGAAAATCACCGGTTTGAAAATTCTTATTGATGCGCATATCTGATGGAACTCCATTTTTTAAAATTTCCAATGCATCTGTTTTTGTTAGAGTTCATTTTAGCTTTTAGGGTGAAATATTATTGTGACATTAAATGTGATATTTTTAATTGGATGTTAATGAAAACGCACTTTCAAAGGAGAAGATTTCATTTTTCAAAGAAATTAAATAAATGACGTACTTATTTTAATCTGGCGTTTTTCCATTTAATCCACATTAGTGCACATTAGTAAAACCCCATTAATATGCGTTAGTGCCGTGTCTCAGATTTGTCGCTGAACGTCCAAAGACTATGTCGAAGTTTTGTTAGGTCAAGTTTAGTTGTTTTAGTATTCTGCATTTAAGCGCATCGTTCTTAAAAACACAAGTAATGACACCGAATTGTATCATTCTGCTGATGGAAAATTTAACACAAGTAGCGGTTATCCCTTAATCACTCACTCGCTTCAGGAGATTTTAAACATATTTTTCTGCCTCAATAATTTACTATTTGAAGAAAATTGAAAAACAGAAAAATGAGTTCGTAACGAAAGTTCTAGAACGTAAAATGTGTAAGCACAGAGTCTGAGAAGTAAAAGTGAGTTCGTCTTTAATTCTAAGAAAGGTGCTCAGGAAGACTTTTAGCAGCAAGCATATTAGTCCAACACTAATTCTAAGAGGTAAAATTTTGCCACTGAGATATTAAATGTAATATTAAATCCAGAGAAAATTCTTAAAGTAAAAAGATTATTGTTTAAATCTTATGAAAAAATCACATAAAAGTAATTATTTCGATCCAGAAGTATAATTCTCCAATGTCCTGACACCTGTTTTTAAGTGCTCTTTTTTATCCAGAATTTTCGATTTACCGAATGAGATCCACTGTGACCACTTCGGTTAATCGAGATTAGACTTGGGAACGGTTGGGAAAAACCGGAAATTTTAGAGGAAAAAAAGTCTGTTTCAGAATTTTTTTTTTAAAGAAAGACTTCCCCTGGGGAAAAATTGAAAAATTTGAAATTTTTTGTACAATATAATGTATTTAGAAATTTAATGTTTACACTCCAATGCTTTTTTAAAATAAAATATTTTTTATGTTCATATATCCCACATGAGAACACTAATTTTGATAACACAAGCTGTAAGGTAATTTAGTTTCCCTGTGCACCAAAGCATTATGTGATACTTCCGTCAATAAAACTAAATGTACACAGGACATTATATCAATAACATCAGTGGAAATGTTCTAAGTTAAAATTTCACTATACTTTCATGCAATCTGTGTGTGTGTTTGTAAATATGTATGCTCATGTATTTAAATGTGTGTAATAATGTTTTTATAGAAAAGAAAAACAATTTCCAGTTCAAAATCTTATAATTTACAAATAAATAAATAAATAAATAAATAAAATCGATTTAACTAATTATAAAAATTACACCTTGCTCAAAATTAATTGCGGAATGAAGATTGGACTAATTTGGATATTTTTTTTTATGTTTTGAACTTGGAAATTTACTTGCAGTTAGAGACAATAGAAAAGCCTTTTTTAATTGCTAAAGTTATGCTCATACTTCTAAGAGGGAGAATGTAGACGGCAAATACTTTCAAATATTTAGCACTTTTTAAGTTTTTTAAGAAAATACAACCATTGAAATTCATTTTAGTTTGTAAAAAATTTCAAATTTTTCCAAAAAAAAAAAAAAAACCCCGGGTTAGGGGGGAATTGGATTTTGCACTGTTTCAAAATTTTCGGAAATTGCATCTCTAATCGGGATTCTTTTGATATATGAGGCAGTGAGAAGCAAAGGGATGCAAGTGGCAAAATTAAATATTTGGAGATAACCAGTACACATGGCAGGGGCGGCAAATAGGGGGGTCAAGAGGGGGCGGTCGCACCCCCAAATTTTTTGAGCAGAATGATAGAAAATGGGTGAATTTAATTTATGCAAGTCGGAAATAAATGTTCAATAAAAAAAAACTCTCTGGTTCTCAGTAACTATTTTATGAAACTCGACACATTCCCAGACAAGAAAAAGGGTTTTTCGTTATTTGGATGATGACTTAGAAATTCATGAAGTATTTCCCAGCCTTTTCAGAACATAAAAAGCTGATAGACAACCATGGTTAATTTTAACTAAAGAAGACATTTCCTCATATAGGCTAAATATTTCATACTTGTGTGCCCAGTGTAACGATGGTATGCCCAATAGGAGAGGCCCGTGCAAAGTGGTGTGGCTGCATGATGTTCACAAGAAAATTCCTTGATATTTTACATTCACTTTTACGCTCACTTTTTAAGTGTTTATTTATTTAATGAGTGTTCATCGCTTTCTTTTGCTAGAAACACGTTTCAGCTGCTCAATGCGTTATATGCTTTCAAAGTAACTTCTAAAAAATGCATGTGCTTATTAAATAAAATAAAAAAAAGTATCAACAAATGCCTTTTATGGGGCTCTATAATTATGCAATCTCGGAGTGACACAAGATGGTCTTCAAGAGTTAAAACCATAAAAACATTTCTCTATAACTTCAAAGCAGTGATTTGACGACTGGAAGTATTATTGCAAAACGATTCTTTCAATGGTGAAAAAGCTCATGTCCTTTAGCATGTATGTCTTCGTTTGAATTTTTATTCAATTTGTTTGTGTTGAGTTAAGTTTTTGAAAAATGCTTTACTCTATCAAAACATCTTCAATCCGCTACCCTTAATTTTCGTACTATTCAAGCCACAGTTCAATCTACAATTGATCTGTGCGTTCGTACTACTATAGTTCAATCTACAATCGAAACTGAAAATAGATGTATTATTGTATCTCAATCAATCGTGAAACTTTTCAAAAAAATTCTTCCTCCGAGTCAATTAAAAAAAAAAAAAAATCCACATGATGATGTGAAGTTAAACATTGGTTTTTTAATATTTTGTATGAAGTAATAGCTTTAGTTTCGAATGAAATTAACACAAGATTTGATGATAATTAGTTTTCTGTATGGTTGGCTCTATATATTATCTGGATTGGGTTTTGAAAACGAAAAATAGTTTCAATTATGAGTAACATTTTTAGCATGAGGCAAGAAATTTACAAGCAATTTACCGAAAGACCGTTATTACATCAAAGAGACTGCCATTTCGTCCTTGTTATGGACTCCTTAGTCTGTAATAGTGAATAACAGAGCAGGAGGAAGATGACATTTCATCGAAGCTGAGGGCGCCGACGAGACTAAATTATTCAATGAGTAAAAACTAAGTCCCTCACAATTTTTGAAGTTGCCAGGGTGATTTTGAAGAGCAAGACATTTAAAGAGTGTTTTCATATATAACTTTGTTACTTCAATTATTTTTTAACTACTCCAATCAGCTCCTAGTAGAGAAAGATTTTTTTTTTAATGTCTCAGGAGGTTAGAAAATTATATTTTCGAAGTACAATGAGCAAAAAAAAGACTTTTCTATTTCGCTGTACTGGCAAAACAGCTCGTTACTGGGCACTGATAGATTAGTAACACGATTCCCTGCTCTTCCATTTTTCCAAAAATCATGCATTAAAATTTTTCCAAAAGGTATAAAAACTTTAGTATCGAGATGTTTTGTATGATAACTTATTAGAAAACGAATAAAAATTTTAATTGTTTCTAAACACTAATTTTTATTCATATTAAACCGATTTTATGAGCACTTCCTGTTAGCTAACGTGTGTTTTGTACCGCACTGTGGTAATACAGTTTAAGAATCTCGACCCCCCCCCCCCCCAAATGAAATGCTGAAATGCCGCCCCTGACATATGGTAGAGGTGAACCTCTCCTCTGTCTTGGGGCAAGAGATGGTACTAGTAGCCCTGGTAGTTGCTGCTATAGAGCATGATTTAGAAAAAAAAAAAAAAAAAAACAACTCAATGAAAGCCTACCTAGGAGCTAATCTTCAAACGCGTTTTACTCAAAAATTGAAAATGTCCACTTGCATCCCTTTGCTTTTCACTGCCTCATATACCAAGGGTGCCCACCTATGGAGGATCATGGCGCAGACTGCGCCATTTAAATTTTTAGGGGGGGTTGTTTTGAGGGGTATGTTGTTCTTTTTTTTGGGGGGGAGGGGACATTACATTTGGGGGGGAGGTCATCGTTATAGTTAGGGGTGCGCCCTTGTTCTTCGGGGGGGGGGGGAGGCGCCCCTGCATATTCGCTCTATTTCATGTACAACAGAGAGAGGGGGAAAAAATCCGATAATGGGCCTGTAATAAATTTTGTATGATCCTGACAGAAAAATCCCAGGCTTTATGTACAGGTGATTGAATCTTTCCATGGTTTTTTGCATTTGTATAAACTGCATTAAAATGGAACGCATTTCACTGGATCCTTACGTTTCCCCGTTTCCGGCCATATGCTATGTGCAGCTGGATGAAAGCGTCTCTTGTTCAAATCCCCCGCCACTTTTGCGAGGCTTATGTAAACAGGATACTCCTCTGCTAGCTGTAAATCTGTTAATTTTTAGTTTCATGGAGTGTCAGAGAAAACCTCTTTCCTTGAGAAATAGCGGATTTGATTTGCAGTGGAGGATGTGGTGCTTTCTGAATCTAAGTATTTTATTTCGTTTTAATGGGGTGTAAATTCATGCGACATTTACAGAAATTTACTGCCTTAAAAAATACTCGTAAACTGCAATAGAAATATTTTTTTTTATCTAGTCATCATGAATTTGTTTCATTTTGATGCGAATTTGTCTAATAACTCGTGGTTGCTAACTATCAAGAGCGATATCGGTTTATCAATAGTTTTCGAGAATTAAATTTTAGATGTTTTGGTCCTTTCGTTCTAGTGTCAACGTGGACAAATTTAAACTTTCTATCATCTTAGAAAGCAGACTAGGGAAAAAAAAAAAAGATTTTTGCTTAAAATAGCCAAAAAATGCAGAGGTTCTGAATCTGTATTTATTTGATTGTTTTTAGAAATAGAAAAGAAGTTATAAGGGAAAAAAAGACAAAGTTTTTCGTAGATTATATTAACTGGTGGTAAAAAGGTACACTTGAAACAATTTGAAGTTTAAGACTCTGAGAAAGGGAGAGATACACTAGCGCCGCCCGAATTTACCTGCTGTCATAAGCCCTTACAGGGGCGTAACTGGGAAGGAGTCAACCCTCCCCCCCCCCCCCCAACCTCCAAAGTCCTTGGTTCTAACTCGATAGCCAGTCCTGATATGGTAGTTTATATAAAGGTAAGAACTTTTATACCCCGTCCCTCCAGGTTAAAATTTGCCTTGCTAGTGGACCTTACATATGTAGAAATCATCATCTTAAGATTCGCAATATGGCCAGGGCCCGATTAAGATATCGGGAAGCCCCAGGCCAAATATTTTTTTCGGGACCCTCCTATAGTTCGAACTTTACAGTTTCAGCTACTATCTAAGACTACTTTTGCCATTGTTGAACCGCTTTCAATCGGTTGCCCTAGGCCGCGGCCTAGTTGGCCTATTCAGTAATCAGGCCCTGAATATGGCCTTATCTCTCTTCTCCAATCGCTACGCCCCTGGATAGAATTTTCTATCGGTGCTGGTGGACGGGAACGTAGGCTCGTTTAGTTGCGAACGAACTTCTTGTTTCTATTGCGTACAAAAGGTGGTTTCTGCATAATGATTTTAAAGAGGGCATTCATACGCTACTTGAACGTGTTCATTATTATGCATTCATCCTTTTTCGCCGAAGATACTTGAATTATAAAAACATAACCCACGAGGAAGACCGCGGGATGCTAAATCAGAAGCCTCCCTTTCCACAACTTTTGGCTTCTGTCTTTAGCGTACGATTCACTGCGTAATGGAGCAATTTTCTCTCCCATTCATGAGTGCGGGGAACGAAATGGCTGTCACGTGACGTGAGTCACGACCACCCCCTCGTGAATGGGCGAACACTTCTCGCACACGACCGTTCCATCTCGTGATCGTCTGGGGGGCGAGAAGGGGGAGGGAAGGGTGCTCCCGAAGGTTTCCGGCTCGGAATTGTGATGCGAATCGTCGGAATCGTCTGCTGTCTTGTGGACGAGGTTATTGTGTTAATTCCGAAAAAGGCTCATTCTTATTCATAATTTTTCTTTCCCATGTTGGCAGCACTGCACGCGCGATGAAGAATTGCACGCCCCGACGCATGTGAAGTTATGTTCCTACTTCTGTTTAATGAGCTATTGTACATATTTGTAACTCATATGCATGAGAATATAATGCGATTATAAAGACTGCTGCACGCATCGGAGTTAACATATTTATTGAAAATGGTTTCGTGAGAGAGAGATACTTCAATAATATTTTTAAAATTATATTCATGAATAATTTTCCATTTTGAAGTACTTTTATCTGCATAAATTACTCTAATCTCGTTTTAGTACCCAAAACTCTAGATTAGCGGTCGCCAACGGCTTACCATTTCATCGAAAATGACTACCAAAAAATAGTCTCAGTCGCCTAAGTTTTGTCTCAGTGCCCAACGGTATGTTTGGCACTTTATTTGTTAAAAATTGTACAGTATACCGGGCTGCTACGACAGTTCGCTTCTAATCCTGAGATATACACTTCATCAGTCGACTCCACCTTGGCAACGTAATTCAGAGCTAACTACCTTCAAGTAATTAACATTTTTTTTTCTTTGACTTAAGAAGCCAGTGGCTACTATACAAAATTCCTAGTCTAGAACGTTACAGTGGCTTAAATGAAGCACGTTTGTTTTGAGCAGTTTTGATTCCATTAAGCGACTGATTCAATTAAGCGGCTAATTTAATACAGCTGGATTTCGTTCTGTTCTTGAAGCTTTGCTTCGATAAAGCGGTTGATTCAATTAACCACTGATTCAATTAACTGACTCCACTGTAGTACCGACTCTGTGAAAGTCAACTTTTCAACTGGTGACGGAAAATCTTTCTCTGTCATCGGTGCTGTTCTTAATTTATATATGGAAATATTCTAGATTATCGAATGTAGTGTCTTTTCTGACCTATAATTTTATTTGGAAAAAAAAAAAATCATCTGTTCATTTCGCCTTTAGCCATAAAGAAACGTCAAAATGTATGATGTAATTTTTAAATTCTTTTTTCCAATGTATACAGCGGGGAGTCGGAGTCGGATCAATTTTGTGGAAAAGAAATCGGATTTGGGGGAAGGGGGGGGGGAGTCGAACGCTTTAAAATTCCCACAGTTGAAGTCTCTCATTTCCCCTTAAATCCTTAACTCTGCCAATGTTGCGTAATTAAGTAGAGTCGAACATTCTGAAATTTCAAGTGTCGGAGTCGGCAGTAATGTCCAAAACTAATGAAATACACTTTTTTTTTTTTAAATCCAAATTCATCAGTAAAAGTTTTAGAAATCGCCGGTCCTTGACGGGTTCACAAGCGATGAGAAGGATCCTTAGAGCATAGTAGGAGAATCGAATTTTAGAAATCGGCGTCCGCTCGGATGGACTTCGAATCCTTGATCTTTAAAATTGAACCAATGATCGTAAAAATATTTCTCGCTCCTCGCTGTGAAAGCGCTAAGTATTTTGCTTTCCTATTGATCAAAAAAAAAAAAAAAAAAAAGTTTCTCCATATTTTTTTTTTCTCCAGCATGGTCAACTATTTCATTTCTGTGAAAATAAAATTTCTAAAACTTTCTCTGTAGAAAAATAGAATCAATTTTTTTTCTGTCTGCGCTTCTAGCTACTGAAAAAGTAAAAATGTGGTACCTTACACTTGACACGACTTAAACTCGATCAATTTCACATTTATAACATGCGTTCCGTTCAAAATAAGAAGACAGACATGGCGGAAATGAAACGCTCGGCCTTGAGCATTTTTACTTTGAAGGAAACATTTCGGGTAGATTGCTTCCTTGAGAAACTCATCTCGTCTACTGGGAAAGTAATTAGATCCCTGAAGGACAGGCTGTCTTTCTTAATTTAATGTTTTATATTCGATGATTCACCCTTCTTTGAGGCGTCTTCCAATTAATTCCTGTGCGTCAATAGAACCGTCATAGGAAAACGCCATTTGAACCCAAATTCCGTCATCGGAAAATATATTTTAACCCTAATTCGTCCTCTTTATGAGAAATAAATTCAACATTTTTTTTCCCCCGGGGCTGTCATAAAAATTGCTTAGTTTTTGTGAGTTTTTAAAGGCCTCGCTTTTCCCCCCTGGGCTTGTGAACAATGTTTAGCTTTATTATAAGCTTTGAATGAAAAGTAACATAAGAATTGTTGTAAACAAATGGAACTCTTTCATATTATGAAATTTCTAGTGTTGTGCTTATGTTCTGCGTTTTTTTTTTCTCTTTCTCGAAGAAAATGGGATTGTATGACATGTTGCTATGGATCAGTAAAATGGAAGTTAATTTGTTCAGCATTCTTCCAAAAAAAAAAAAAAAATGTGTGAAAAATGAAAAAAATTAAATTTGTAGAAATCGAAAGATTACAGTAAAATATATTTCTGGATGATTAATTTATTTGCTCTCGTGTCTTCGTTCTCGAAATATGAGGCCTGTAAGTCTGCTGAATTTCAAGAAAGTCGCCAAATTTAGCGAATTCCGGTCAGAAACTGAACACATTTTTCACACGCTTGCTGTCCTGCAACATGCAGACGGTAAAATCGCGGCGAAGCTTTAATCTCTCGCTTAGTCCTTATATTTTGCGTTTTACTCGTAATTCCGACAATCACACTTTAGCTCTGGATAGCAGGGGCACGAGGGCAAATAATTTTTGCGTCAACAAATGCCTCAGTGTGCTCACTGGTATTTGCTGCCGATTTCAACTTTTTTCATTTTTGCGCGAATTGTGTGGTTTAGTGGCGGAGCGAAGGGGGGGGGGTGACAACACCCCCAGAGCCATTGGTTTTAACACAAATGCTAATTCTAATACTTTTATTTATGCATATTAAAGGGCTATCCCTTTCAGAAGGCATTTTTCATCAAAAACCCTTTCCAGAAGATATTTTTGATTAAAAAAAAAAAACCCTCCAGAAGGTATTTCTGGCTGTGCTAGTGGTGTGGTCCCCTAATTAGTTAACACTTATGACCTTCTCATTGCATTTTTACTCTTTAAGAAGTGTAAATATGAAAACTCTGACGTTTCATGGTACTGCTCCTTACGTGTTTTTATTGCTCTTCTAGGCCAAAAGGAAAGAAAAACTAAAGTAATAGGATAGAAGAGTAATTTTGTCTACGCCCAGGGTAGGCGGCAGCCCAGGACGACAAATTTCAAAATTGAAATATTTTTTTTTAAAAGTATGAATATCTGTTTCAGCGTCATAAGATTCACTGCTTCAATGCTTAAAAATAATTTAGAGTGTGTACCAGTGCTTGGATATGCATAACAGCTCTCGTGAATATCGCCTAGGGCGGCAGAACTACTTGAACCAGCTCTGTCTACGCCTGTTATAATTTTTAAATTTCATTTGCTATGACTTGCTTCAACCGAGGAATAAATGTCGAATTATTATAGTTTCGCGTTTAAGATATTTCTCATTGTTGTTGGTTGCCGTTTTCCTTTGTGTAGCATGAGTTCTTGTTCTCCAGTGGATGAAGAAGTGCTTTCGTTTCGATTTGATCAAATGTCTTCTGATGTTGAAATACCGTCTGAGTTGTTCCTTTTTTTCCCTCTCGCGTTGATCTGCCATTGTTCAATGGTGAGAAATCGTTCGTATTGACAAGTTATGTATGGATTCCTATTCATATCCATGTAATGTTTTGACAGCGCAGATTATGTAAAAGCATTTAAGTTTATAAAACATGGTAGTTCTTTCGGCAGGATATAAGTTTAAAAATACGGGCATAAAAAATGAGTGCAGGTGCGCCTTGATGGAGGTCACTGTTACCTTCGAAAAACTTCCTTATTCGGCAAAATAATCATCATTCGGGGAAATTTAGTTCCATTCTGAAAAATTATCATCATTTGGGAAAATTTAGTTCCATTCGACAAAATTATCATTGGTTGAAATTTAGTTCCATTCGACAAAATTATCATTGGTTGAAATTTAGTTCCATTCGGCAAAAATATCAACATTCGGGGAAATTTAGATCCATTCGGCAAATTATCATTATTGGTTGAAATTTAGTTTCATTCTGCAAAATTATCATCATTCGGGGAAATTTAGTTTCATTCTGCAAAAGTATCATCATTCGGAGAAATTTAGTTTCATTCTGCAAAATTATCATTCGGAGAAATTTAGTTTCATTCTGCAAAATTATCATCATTCGGGGAAATTTAGTTCCCTTCGGCAAAGGGATCTTCGTTCGGCGAAATTTGAAGTTCCCCTTCGGCAAAATCATCATCGTTCAGCGAACTTTGAAGTTCCATTCGGAAAGCTATAATTCATTCGACAAAATTTGGAGTTCCATTCGGAAAAATCATCATTCGGCAAAATTTGGAGTTCCATTCGGAAAAATCACCATCATTCGGCAAAAATTGGAGTTCTGTTCGGAAAATTGTGAATTTCCGCCCTCCCAAAAATTTAAGTTCGAGGCGCCCTTGAATGCGTACATTCAGTTAAATTTCTCTCCCTTTTTCTCAACCTATAACGTAAAAACAATTTCATAGCCTTTTCCCGCCTCGATATTCGTTTTTTAAAGCAATTTAGTTCACTCTTTTTAATTTTACTTTTCAACTATCTAATTTCAAAATTAATTTCTCATTTCAAAGTTTTGCCAACTTTGCTTTGCGCCATTAAGTTGTCAAAAAGCCTATCTGTTTAAAAATTTAACTCGTAGCCTCAGTACATTCTCTGGGAACGTGGCTATTACGGGATGAATTCAACCGTTCACTTAAACTAAAAAGTTCTTTTGGAACTTTCGGGAGGCACGTAGAGGTGGCTACGTAGGGGCGGAAAACCCTCGGTAAATGGCTTCGAGCAATTGTTCTACGTCAGTTTGATGACACATATTTTATCAAATGAAAATTTAGAGTGGAGAGAGACCTGTGTCGAATTTAGAGCTGGGCCTTAGGAATTATTTGGCAGTTTGAAAAGGACTGTGAGATATTTCAGCAAATTGAATTGGTTTCTAAATTATATATATATTGATGGTATCGGGAATTCTGTCGCACCACTAAGATCCTGAAGTTTTTTTTTAGTTTGAAAGTCATAAAGTAAAATCGGTTTGAATTGAATGTTTTGTGGGTCTTCAAGAAAGAGTTACAGTATCACTTCGATTTAACGATACCCGATTTAGCGATTTCCTCAATTTCATGATACACTTCACTGGTCCGGATTTAACTGTATTGAATGTATATGCTCCTCGATTTAACAATATCCTTGACTTATTAACTTTTTCCAGTCTCTTGACAATAGTTATATCGGGGTTGTACTGTAGTATGAAATGTTTTGTCAAAATGAAAGCGTGTTTTGGAGAGTTCCCTAAACCGAAATTTAAGGAATTTGGGAGGGGGGGGGGGGGTTAAGAACAAAGTAATTTGAAAGATTGTAAAAATGAAAACTCGTTTGAAGAGCTAACTCCCTTGATCGAAGGTCCACCCATAGGAATTATTGGACGCCATTAGTACCCTTATGCGAGCTTTTGACAGTAACGTTGTCTGATGTCCTTGGAATGTCATACGCTACTGTTCGATCACCAATAGGCGGAAACGGACGCATTTATTATTTCTCATTGATGCCAATGTGCCGAACTCGAAACAGCGACACATCGAAAGGAACGAAACACGTTCTCCAAAACCCCTTTGCTACTTACTGTTCCTTTTCCCGCCTAGACTCATAAGATGGAATTGATTTAACTAGCGACTTACCTACTTTCTTTTCTAAACGTGGTCTGCTCGTACTTTGCTGCCTATAATTTTTTCTTAGCTAGTAGATGTCATTTTTAAAAAAATAAATATTGACATTTTTTGCTTGTAATGTTTCCAATCGTATTCTACCTCTTTAGTCAAATATGACATTTAGGGATTGCAATACCGGACCAAAAATTCAATACTGGTATTTGGAATTTTTAAAACGTGATACCGGTATTTATATCGATGTTTGAAATTTCTCAAAAACTGCTTGAAAACATATTGTTTCGTTGTTACATTTCATAATTTAGTCAAATATTGTATTATTTATGAAAACGCATTGTGAACCATTATAAAATGAAGAAACAAATGTCATTATTTAAAATCAACTATACTAAAAAACATTGAATTGTCTCAAAGCCTTTATTTAGTGCTCAACTTTCCTACAGTTAAAAATACTATTTTTGAATTCACGCAGGTCGGTATTGCTGTCAACAATGCGCGAAATACCTCCTCTAATTGTCCAGGAGTCCTTTATCTTCAAATAATTCAGTCTCTTGCGTGTTATTTTTGGATAAATCATTTTGTGTGGCTGTGAGTGTGTTTCTTTTGTAATGTGCGTATTATTATCATTATTATTTAAATTCATTGCTAGTTGTAATTTCTTTCCGAGAGACGATATTTTTCCAATATTAACATCATTTTCTCTTGGTGACAAAAAATACCATTTGTTATGCTACAAAAAAAGTTTTTGTCGAAATTTAGTATATAGTTGAGATGAATGATTAAAAAAGAAATCAAAGTTTTTTAGTCAGCTGATGGTTAGAATAAATTGTTCATGGGGCAAATGCATTCAAAATTGCACTCGAAATTAACTTTCACGAAAGGGATGTGATCAAGGGGAAGTGATCAGGGAATTTAAAAAATTAAACATGGTGCACAAAACCTCAAGAAAATGCGATTCATCGTATCATCTAGTTTTGACAATATCATTTTGCAGTCTTTTCGCTACTTTTGTTTAATGATATTTTATTTGTTTCTACTTTTGAAGCCAAATTTTTACACCAATAGATTAATTTTGGTTCTGTATCATGGAAAACAAAATGTACATTTAAAATAAAAGCAAATATTTAATAAAATTAAAAATAATTTAATTGAAACGGGATTTATTATATTCGGCTAATACCGAAATACCGGTATTTTACCTCAACAAATACCGGTTTTACGAAATTGCAAAGTTGCTCGAAATACCGATATTCGGTATACCGGTATTACAATTACTAATGACATTCGATAAGGATTCTTTTTCTTTTGTGATGCAATATTAAACTACCTTGACGTCGAATACTGTGTTTCTGTGGATACAATGTAAGCATGTGAGTGGTGTCGGAGGTGTCTAAGGGCTTTAAATAAAAGTAAGGAAGGCATTATCTGCTACAGCATAACAAGTGCAAAACTTTCATTTGTGCGGAACAAACAAAAAAAGGTAACGAATGACTTCAAGTCGTCATTTTTACACGTAATTTCTCGTCTTTTACAGAGTCATATTACACACTAAACCGGAAACCGGAAAAAACCGAAGTTTTGGTGGGATCGAAAAAAATATCGGTATATCTCGATTCGATTTTTATTAAGTGTATTAGTTACTGTAACCAAATTATCATATTTTTGATAACTTCAACCATACACTTATCATCATTATAAATGTACATTGCTACGTTTATGATACCTCATATTTTTTAATACAAAACATAATATACATAAAACAAAATTATAAATTCGGAACTGAATCGAAAACCGTTATTTTCGTCGGAACGAAAACCGGAAACTGAACTGATATACTATTTTTTCAGTTGAAACGAAACGAAAAGGAGCAAAACAAAATTATGATTCGAAGCCCTGGTATGAACACAGTTAGGGTATAGATCTGCATTGAAGAGTTTATAAAACTGATTGGGAAAGTTCTCACATGTATAAAGTGTATTTCTCGATTGTTATGTAAAGTGTTAATGCTGTTTTACCCACAGTTTTGTAATAAAAAAGTATGAAGGTTTTAAGATTTTAATGATTTTAATTTTTCTTCTAGGTAAGGCGATTCTTTTTCTTCCATTGCTTGTTGATGAATGGGATTCAGAAAGTAAGATGAAAAGTTTTTGGTTTTCTCTTTTGCTGACCATTTCAAATCAGCGTTTAAGAGTAGCATCTAAACAGTTACTTCAGAATGATTCGATGAGTTGTGTACAGTTTTGCCTTGTTCTGTACAGCAAAGAGCAGAAAACGCATTCAGAAAACAGATTAACCTTTGCCAGCTGAGTGCAGCCCTAGACCTTCTTCAGTTTCTTTTTGGTGTCAAATATTCCAAAAAATATGAAGTGTACAAGTGAACTCATGTGTTTTTAACTCTAGAATTGCGGCGGTCTTAGTATACCTAGAAATACGGCGGGGGTCATTTTGACCATCCGAGAAGATATTTGCTTAGTTCCCAGCATAATGTTATATATTTGGTTAAAAATAAACATATTTTTAATAAATAGTTTATTTAAAGGAATTTTAATAATATATAATGAAAGTGTTTAAAAAGTTTAAAATGCCTTTAAGATGACCAGCGCTGTTTTAGTTGCATTTCAGAAACTAGCGGCTAATGCTCCCTTTTATGTTCAAAAACATTATGAATGCTTCTAATTCTCGCAGTGATAGGTTAAAAGAGGCATTTCTGAGTTTCTGCTCTGTTTCAGCATCAGGAGATATATTTGGATTTCTTTTTTTTTTCTCAAACGGTGCCAACATGACACCTTCCCACGCTTCTAGGTATAAACCTATAGCTCCGGTTTAAAAAAAAATCTTAACTTTATATTATGTATTACACAGAGCACGATGGTTTAAGAAAAGTTAAAGAAAGATTGCTTTTTATAAAAATACCGAGGAGCAGTTAGCCAAAAAGTGTACTTGAGGTCAAAATAACCCCTCCCGTAATTCTACTGTTTAGTAACCTTAAATGACTCCAAAACTTATTAACTTTTCTGGTGGGGAAAGTTTTTTTTTACCATCATACTTTTGCCCATCCCCCCAAGTTTAATGGCGCTAATCCCCCCCTAAATTTCTTCCAAACATCTTTCCTTTTTTTATATTTTAGCTCTTTTTTATTTTATTAATTTTTTAAAAATATTTTTTTTATATTTTTTAAATTATTTTTTTTATTTATTTTTAAAAAATATTTTTTGTTTGATTTATTTTTAAAATTTTTTAAAATATTTTTTAAATTATTGTTATATTCATTATTATTATTTTATTTGAAAAGTTCTGTGCTACTCTAATCATAACACACACGCACAAACTAGATAAAAAAAACGATGTAAAATATGAACAGAATAAAATAAAATGAAATAAATAATTTAAAGTAAAGATAAATTTAAATAAAAAAAATCCCCCCCCCCATTTTGATGGCGCAACTTGCGTTATAACCCCCCCCCCCCTTGGGCACCCCTGATGTGTTAAAGTAATAAATACGGGAAGATAGTTCGGTAACTTTTTACTGCAAATGTCGCAACTCTCACTACTTAAGCGGAAGAGTTTTCTAAGAAAAGTAGCGAAATTGAAAGTGAACGTCCAAAAGGCAATGTTGGCGTTCGGTGACGCAAAAGAGTCGACAAATTTTTACTTGGCTCAAGAAGCGCTTTGTGAGGAGAGGAGACTTCGAAAGAAGAAATGTTGGTGTCAAAAACGTTTAGTTTTTTTTTTTCCGTGTGGAAAGCTCTTAGGAGCCTCTTTGATGGAGTAGTAGCCTCTCAGAACACTAGAAGGAAAGAAAAAATAAAAAGTGCTTGTTTTGGCGGTTGTTCAGGTTGCGTAGAGAAGATATGCACCTCTTTGGCTTCCTCATAAAAAACCGAAGGTTTAAAATTTTCGGATGTTTTTAGATAATTGGCGTGTGACTGCACCACGCTGAACTTTTTATTTTGGCAGTTTTTCAGTGCGTTCATGGAACAATTTTTTTTTTTTTGTAAGTAACTAAAAACTATTACACACCATCCACCAGTAAAAACAACAAAAGTTTTGTTTTGTTAAGTTGGAAATATTTACTGTTTTACTATTTTGTAAATTAATTACTTGATATCATTTGCTTTTTATGTAAAAGGTATTTTGGCTTTGCTAAAATGTAAGTTTTACTGACCTAAATCAATTTAATCTCAGGAATATTTGTTTGATTTCCATTATTTTTTTTACCTTTGCTAATGTGTATAGTTTTAATTTATTTAATTGAATATTTGTTCGCTTTCTGTTGTTTGGCAGTTTTTAAATTTAGATCGATTTAGCATTGTTAATTAACGCTACATTGTTAATTTAATAAATTAATATATTTTTAAAATGGACTTTCTTCTCCGAGTGCCCGTTCATGTAATTTTATCTTATTGAATATTGAAATTGTTCTGTATATTTTTCAAGTTGCAGTGGATTCTTAAAATTAAGAGCTATACTTATTTCTTTTCATACCGCAAAACGAACATTTGAATTATGCTATTTAACGTCGATGTGATCTCATCAATATTTACTTTGTTTCTCCTATTATGAACAATTATTTAGTTTTCAAGTAAAGGTTATTTGGGTTTTGATAAATGAGCTTTTGCTAATTTCCCAAATTATTTCTTTCTCCAAATAATCACTTAACTTTGGGACTAATCTGATCCCTTAAAATTGAAATCTTTGCATTTCATTTTTTCTTCTCTTTCTCTTTTTAATGGATTATAATTTACCTTGCTTATTTTGATTTTGAAATTAGAGATTAGTATATTGGTGTTTCGCAGCTGCCAAGGCTTCATCTCGTCGGCATGTATTTTGTTCCAGTAGTTATTTAATTGTTAAACAGACAAAAACTAACATACACGTTTCAATTCTGTTGTGATGGTTAAAAACATGATTTGAAATTAATTGTTTCAGCTCTGAAAATGTAATTAAAGTCTGGATAATTATAAATTTTCACAATTCCGATGAATTTTGTGGAACGAAGTTCTCTTCGGCACAATATAAGTACTATTAGGTACTCATTAATAATTCAGTTCTGACCTTCAGATATTTTGCTGATGCGTTTTTTCGTTTGTAAGCAAATTAAAGAAATGTTTCCGGCTTGTACCTGAAGTGAAAGAATTGAAATTTCAAAATTGACATGTACTTTTTCGGTGAAACACGTGTTCAGTGTTGGCAAGTTTCCAAGAAATGAGTTTTGAACTTATACAAATTAGGAAGCACGAAGATTCAGGTCGACTAAGTGAATTTTGATCGCACTGCTCAAAACCTAGGAGTGAATGGGTAATTTTTCGAAATCTTTCATAATTATTAGAAATTTTACCCCTTCCCTGTCTCACTCTCCAGGGCTGTATCCAGACTTTGACTTTTGTTTCGAAGAGGGTTTTACCAAACACATTCTTTGAAACATTTATTTAGTTTCATGTGTATTCTATTGATTTTTGTTACAATAGATTATCTAAATGGAAGGAGGGGATGTTCTTACAAAACGCCATATTGTTGCATAATAAATGAATTTCTCAATAACTACCATATACTACCATAAAAACACAATAAATTTGTACAATTTTTCAGGCATACTAATTTCATTTCACAAATAAAATTGAAATAATAACAAGAACGACAATATTACTTGTCATAAATAAAATAAATAAATAACGGACAGCATTTCTTTAGATGAAAAATTTCGGACGGTGTTTGAACCCTATAAACCACCCCCTTGCATTCGGCCCTGTCATACTCTTTCTCTCTTTTTCAATAAATTCTTCACTTTTTTAATAGTTAACTGTTTAAGATTTTAAAGCAATATACGTGCTTGCATTCATTGCATTGATTTGGGTAGTAATTTTTGTCTTACATTTAATTCTTGTAACATAATATGTTTGTGTCACACTTATTTTACTTTAATGAATTGAAGATTTTGACATTTTTAGCAATCTTTTTTGTTACTGAAATAAGATCACGAAACTATTTTACAACTCCTTATAAATATATTTATTGCCTTTAAACACTGCGTAAATCAAGGAGAAAAAAAAGGAAAAGTGGAAATTGCTACAAATAAAAAAATATGCTTTTAACATATTGCTAGCTCAAGCAATTCTCGCTGCTATCTTTTGGGTCTCAGACGGGAAGAAAGAAATGTTTTCAATTTGATAAAGCTGAAATAATATTGCCGAAACAGACGGCTTTATGTGCTGTCGATTCGAAATGAAAAGACTTAGGTAGTAGAACAAACTCTGACCGTGTTTCTAAGCTGCTTCTATTTTTTTTTCTTTTTCTTTTTTTTTTTTTTAATCTTCCGGAGGTTTGCGTCGAACAGATCGATCCTTATGGAGATTTGAATATTTTCTTGGGAATAAAAAGATTGTTCGGAGTTCGGACTGAAAAAGAAACTGAAATAAGGATTTTAGCTTTCGTTTTGTATGTTGGGAGAATTTTGTAAATCGTTTGATCTGTAATACTAATCATTTATTGTCCTCGCAGCTGTTTTTTCTCCTGTTATTGAGAAATCATGGGTTTCCTATTATTTTTGATTAAATTGATGCTACAAGGGTCACTTATTTGCGACTTTACTTTCTCCTCTAACCGTAAGGATCGATTTGTGATTCCTTCCCTCTTTTTACTTCCGCATACAAAGTTAAGGAAGTATTGTATTCGCTAAAACTTTTTCATTTAAAGTTCAACCTAAATTAACATTTTTTAATTTTGTCGTGACAGATGTGCGTACATCCGTTTATATATCTCACCTAACTCGAAATGGTTAGCTTTCGATCGTTGAAATCATATGTGTCGAACTTGTGCAGTTTCTATTTGTACATCTTTCATTTTGATTGCAATCGGATGTTATAAGCCTTTAATTTTACATTTTTCGCTTTAAACAAACTAAAGTAAAAGTAACACTAATTGGCAACCACTTGCCGATCTATCTCCAAGTTTGTTTGAATCCAATTGTTTGCCCCCAACTTGGCTGCTGGTAATCAGAATGAGATGCCGAATTAAGCGTAAGTAAATGCTTTATTGGTATGTTTGGTAAGATTCCCATAGAACCGTTGTTGAACATATTCGATATATCTACTATAGGTCTCTGTAAAACTGTTTTTCCTGCTTTGGTTTGCAACAAACTGGGGAGCATAAGTACAGTAATACCTAGAATTCAAGCGATAAGTCGGATATAATTGCGCTACAAAATACGTATATTATTTTTTGTTTGAGCCAGAGACGACAGAAAAAAAACAATGTTTAGTAAAATTTGGTGAATACAAAATCGCAAACGGAAATTATTTTGATGCTGAGTTTTCATAAAATTTAACAAAACAATTAGCCGGCGAAGAGATTTTGAAAATTACTCGTAGCGTGCAAATAATTTTTCAATTCCTTGTTTTGTTAAACAAGGAATTGTATTCTTCATTGGAGTTTACATTTTCTAAAATTATTAACATTTTTTTTAATTAAAGGGAAGTTTTCTGTCAAACTCCCAATCGTCGTTCGATCTTCTGATTGAACTGGATCTGAAGTTCTTCAATGTCTTGCTCATGCTTTTCTATTAGCTCATATAAGGGTTGACAACAGTTTGTGAAAGTTATCATTGTCCACTTCTAAATTTTTTTGTCTGGTAAAGTCGACAGCTTCTTCAATCACTGTATTAATTTCATCAGACGCTGGCCACTGATTGAGTACTCAAACAAAAGACAAGGCAAGATTTAAAAATTGCTTTACTCCGGGTTCGCGTAAGTCGAGTTATTATTGTATTCAAAGTGATTTTTTTTTTTTTTGCTCACTCTAATTTACTTTTATGTTCTACTACATGTCTCTACTGCACGTCTTTCCCGTAATAGAAAATTAAAACGTTATTTAATTCGCCTGTATATTTACAAATAATGGATGATGAATTTCTCGCCATTTTGCAATGTTCATTTGCTCACCCATGTTATGGTACTTTGCTCGTCCACGTTATGATAATTTGCTCGTCCATGTTATGATAATTAGCACGATAAAATGTTCTTAAAATTGGAATAAAACAAAATCGAATTTTTGAAAAATCACTTCGAGGTGCACACCCCCCTTGCTACAAGCTAATTTTGTGCCAAATTTCGTTAAAATCGGCCGAACGGTTTAGGCGCTATGCGTGTCAAAGTGATCCAGACATCCAGACAAAGAGAGGTCCCCATATTCAGACAGAGAGAGATTCAGACAGAGAGACTTTCAACTTTATTATTAGTAAAAATTTACGTTCCTTCTTTATGCAATCCATTTAGTTACAATTATTGCAACTTCAGATTTCAGACGCCCACACGACGTCAAATTCAAGTGCCAATCTCATTTTTTACCATACGTTTTAGGTGTGGCAAGGGCTAGGAATTTATAACTAAAAATTCACTAAAAAATGAACTATTGAAAAGCATATTTTCTATCAAGCGTACTTGAATGCACCTATCGTTTTGTTATGAAAAGTATAGATTTAATGTGCGTCCTAAGAGCCATCTGGTATTTACATCAGATTATTTTTTGTTCTCGTTTTCGCATTTGGGTCATTTTATAGACGTAATTGTAACAGATAATACCACCCCTATCTGCAAACGAAAACAACGGTAGAATTTATCATCTGCAAATAGCGGTCAGTTTTATGTGTGTTAATGCTATTAATGAAGTAGTAGTACACATATTTTGCAAATTTCAGCATCATAACCACGAAACAGTTTCACATCTGTTGTTGCCACGGTTTCAGCATTATTATTTCTCCAAACGTGCAGCAGTTTTCGGTGTGTTAATGAAGAAAGAAGTATAATCCCCCTGGGAATTAAATATTTTTATTACAACATGCAATCTATCCAAAAGAGATCAAAAGTTTTTTTTAAAATGAAATTAACTTTTTAATTTTTTCTGCGAGCATAAAATGCGTGTCATCATTTAGTAAGGCCTCGAAATCCTTAATTTCCTTTGGTCCCCTTTGAAGATATCAGGCAATGCATGATGTTGAATTGCAAAAGATGCATGATGGTCATCATTGGTTGCATGATGTATACATTATTTAAAATAGGTCGTGAGAGTGATTGAACTTTTTAATTTTTGGAATCAAACTTTTCATTTCGATTGAACAGTGGAAACATTCATTCTCTCTAAATTTGCGTTATCTGGTCTTCGACGAACATGCTTTCTTCTTCGTCTAGTTCAGTCATTAGTATAAGACCTTCTACTTGTTCTCAATGGGGTCTTTTCCAAAATTTTAAAAGTATTTTTTTCTGAAGGAACATGCTTTAAAACATAGGATCTAACCATTTTTTAAATAATTTGTTTAAGTTTAATAATTAAAAAGAATTTACTTTACTCGGTGAACTTTCATTGTTTACATTTCTTGCCGATGACATTACAAATAATGAAATGCCATTCACGGATCAAAATATTTAATTCGCAACGACATGGTTGATAGCAAGCGTAGAGCGCAGTTTTAATTCGCTTCTTGATTATCATAACGTGGAAACGCGGAAGAAAGATGCGCCAAATAGCATCATTTGTGACGTCATCAAGACCACGCCTTATTTGAAATATTGGACATTTTAGAAAATTAATTAAAAAATAACTGTTGGGAAAATGAAAGTATTTTCTGGGTCCATGTTATTATTATTTTTTTTTTTTGCTTATTCTATCAATTTCATTGACTAGAAGTAGTACTTGTGAGGACTGAAGGAAACAACCCCATTGTAGTAAGCTTCTTCAATTTTATTTAACGGTATGTCTTGAACATCCGTTTCCTTTTCTTTTTTCATTTTTCCTTCGTACGCACGTTGAAGTTGAAACTCCAAGGAATTCGTCATTAGACTGGTGTAAAATATAGAAGCGATGTGGCGTCGAGCTTTTTGTTGACACTCAAACTAATTTGAACTAGGCTTCGTAATTTGAACTAGTTATGTTTTTGTGCGCTTTCAGTGAATGCCGTTTTTAAAAGGTTGCTCTTAGAAACGATAGATTCTAGTACTTATCCGGGGTGTCTCAGTTGGAGGTCACTATGACCTCCCAAAAATGCACTTACCCGGCAAATTGTGACTGACGGTTCGAAGAATTTGGAGACGTTATTGGAATATTGCAATTATTTTCAATCTCGTTTTAGCGGTATCTAATGTCGCTTTGCATGAGAGGTATGCATTCATGCCCCCCCCCCCCTTGTTTTAAAAAAATCATTCGCAAAAATTCTGAGTTTCTTTCAGTAAATCAAGACCTTCCCTCTCCAAAAATTTAAGGTTCGGCCCGCTCCCAAAATATAGGTTTCTAATAAATTCACTCGGCTGTCAAATTTGCACCGCCTATTTCAGGGAGTACTATCAAAAATTTGTTGTGTGTGTATGAATGTAATTCAAATCTTCTTTTCCAAATATCACACTGCTTATAGATTTCTCGTATGTAGAGTCTTAAATTATGTTATTTTCTATTGCTTTATGATTGCTTAATAAACAGGAAGAAAATGCAGAAATTCGTTTTCTTCGGGCTGTTCTATTCTTTGCTTCGAAAGACACGTATTCCAGTTTTGCTTATTAGTTTAAGACATTAAAGGAAAAAGACTTACAAGCGAAAATACTGTCATTAGTTCATGTAAACCGTGCCTTAGGTGCCTCACAAATGGTTAAATAATTTAAAAAGAAAAGTAACAATGTTTCTTACTTTTATTCTGATTTATTTTAAAAGCAGCTCTGGAAGAGAATGCGAAACCTTAACAAGCCATTTTATCTTTTCCGGGATGTGTTCGTCTTATTTCGCGAATCGAAAGAAGTAGGAATGTACAAAGATCAAGACACAAAGCTCGCTTGGTTCATTCGGAGTGAAACGACATTTGTCATGAGAGTCGAAAGCTATACGTTTTTAGAGAGAAGGTTTGCCACTTTGTAAAGAAGTTTTCTCTACCGTGACTCGGGGCTCGAGACACTAAAGTGAAAAATTCGACTTTGACTGCTCGAGACTTGTTTTGTTATCTATTTTTACAACTTAAAGTTGGAAGAGATGACGTCGGGATATCAAACCTTTTGAAATATAAGATTCGTTTCTTTCTACGTCAGTTTGTTTCAAAATTGGCCGGCTGAAAAGTTTTCTTCTTGCTTTCTGAAAATGAAAAGTTTTTCGTTGTGTAATGGATGCCTTTACTGGAGGCTTTACTTTAACCCAGCTTTGTGAGGGACTCGTTGAAAGGAAGCTCAGTTTAAAGATCAAATAAAATTTCGTTAGTTCAGATGAATGGACCAAAGCTGGTTAAGTCGAACCAAATTAAGAACTGGGATCGTTTGAAGCGGAGTGATTTAAGGTGTACTGATTACGATTAGAGAGGGGTGTTACCATAATTTACACTCCATCTACGCCGTATACTTTCAAACATTTTTTAGACATATATCGTATACCCTCAAAATTCAAAAATTTTCATTTATAATTCAGCTTCTATCATCGCATTTTTATTTTTTCCTACAGAAAAAATATTGTTCATGTTAACCACATTTTCCCACAAGTAACCGTATTTCATTATATTTCTTAACTCTTAACAAATCGATGCCTTTTGAACGCCTTATGACCACATACACATATTGTACATAATGGATTACTGAGAGTATACCCTCAGTAAAATTGATGGGAACATCACTGGGACTAGAGCAGGTTAAGTTAGATGAATTGGGACCAGTTCGGCTTCATTCAAACTGATTCAGAACAGATTGGGCTTAAACCTGTTCATTTAAGTGTCACGGCAGATTAAAGCAGACTAAGTGGGGACAAAGCAAGATTAGTCGGATGTATCGGAAATTCAGGGTAAGTAGAAGATGAGAAAAGAAGTGTAGGAAATGACACCAGAGCGGCGCTTTTTTCGGAAAAAGTATTTCCAAAAAGTAATAAGTTGCCTCATTACTTTCTGTCGATGTAACGCCTATGACATTTGCTGCCTGTTGTGAGCTATGTAACTAAGATTTTGTTAATTGTGAACAAAATGCTTGTCCAAACTTTCCCATCACTTTCTTTTCAGTCTTTCACACTAAAGACAGAAATGCGAGAAAAATATGGTTTCATCGTTTCTTTATCACTCCTCCCCCCACTCAAAAAAAAAAAAAAAAAAAAAGAGCGATATGGCCCTTTGATTCTCTTATCCCTATGGAGGGAGAGAGATTTCCTTTCTCTTACTGCCTAGGATGGAGATAATTTAGGAATGTTGACTCTCTTATCGCCCACAAGATTGAAAACATCTTTTTGATTCTTTTATCGTTTACAAGGGGGAAGATCTTAGTCTCCTTTTTCCTTTGAGTAGTCGCATTTTTTACTGTCACTGCATACTGTAAGTCTCCCTTCTTAAACTTTTATTCTGAGGGATAATTTGTAATGACTTATCTTTTGTGCTATCTCTAATCCTTTTTTTTTTAAATTTTCTTATTTCTTACCAGGTACAGATCTCTTTATTTTACTTATTACGCACAAAGGGGGCGATATCTCTTTGCTTTTGCTATTGCCCGCGAAGGAAAAAAGGTTGCCATTTAGTTTCTCAAAAGCCCACAAGTGCACATTTGGATTCTCGCATTACAGCTCAGGAGAGAATATTATGTCTCTCAACCTTAAGCTGTAACAAGCTGTTTCGTAAGCTGTAACAGTTATGCCCTTCATGTGGGCAGGGCATAACTGTTACAGCTTACGAAAATGATAATGTACAGTATCTTGAGTTTCCCTATCTTCCACGTGTGGAGACATCCTTTCGATTCCGCTAGCACCCATGAAGGAGAAGCATTCTCTTTCTTTTTACCCAATGCAGACAAGTCGTGGACACTTTTCATTTGCTAATAACCTACAAAGAGATCCACAAGGGACATTTTTGGGGTTTCGATAGCCCACGATGCGCAGTAGGGTGAAAAAGCCAAAAAAGCGCTTAAAAATATTTTTTTTTCTCTATATTCAACCAATTGAGGATTAATAAATTTGCACAGGCCTATCTCTTAGGCAATCAGAACTGGAATTTTAGATCCCTTCGGCCGCTACAAAGCTGAAGGCAGCTTTTAGACGGTGAAGAAGCATGATTGCGGGAATTTTTAAAAAAAAAAATGCTTTTAAGCAGTCTATATTTTGTTTCCTTATTAAAGGTGGGTATATTTAACTTCTCTCGTGTCCAACGATAGTAATAGGACGAAAAAAAAAGTGAATAACCGAATATTTAATCCGAAAATCGGCTGTGATCAGCACCGAAAGCTAGAGAATTCTAGGTTATTTTTCATAAACATTCTACAAAAATATGCCCTCTTATGTCCTCTTTGAAATTAATATAAATAAGTCATCAATGGTCTGTATGAAGACCCTCAAAAGGAATTAACTGCGTAAACCTGCGATCTTTGGAACCTGAACCCAAACAAATCGGAAAAACTCGTTTACATGCCTGTGTACAGGGGCGTGCACAGAAATTTTGGGGCCCGTCACAAATAACTTTTCCAGGCTCCCCTCTATATTGTTTTACCCCTGTATTTCGCGCCCAATTTTAAAAATATTGGGCCCCCTTCAGGCTCGGGCGCAGGCGCGGGCCAACTGGTGTCCTTTCTTCTCCCCCCGTGCACGCCCCTGCCTGTGTAAACAAACAGAGAGAGGTTTAAAAACGTTTTTAAGCGCTTTTCGCCCCTTTGTGCGATGAGGCGATATCCGATAGCATCTTTTCGATTCGCTTATTGCCCACGAAGAGCTTTTCTTTTGCCATTTCTTTGGGTTCTCACTTTTCCATATCCGTATGTTGGTTGCTAGTTAGCGTAAATTAGAACCTATCCCCATACTTTTCTCCGTCCTTTTAAACGAAACACATATTTATCCATCCAGGGTAAATTTGTTGTCCTTTTTCGTCCTTGATGTCAATGGAAAGAGGCTTCCACTCCATTGGCAGCACCGGAGCCAGTCGTTAAACTTCGAGGTATTTTACTTTCCGTGTACTGTGGCCTTTCTTTACTACATTTTTATGGGGCATGAAACTGGTTTCTCAGAGAGACCCAACATTTGTCAGCCGTTGACCTTTGACTCCAAAGACTTCGCCCCCGCAAGCGAAAGAAGGGTACAGGTGTGTCTGCGGGGGTACCAAAGATTTTTATTTTTTTTTTACGTGTAGCTGAGCGCAAGGTTTTCAAGTGCACATATTAATGGGACCAAAAAAAAAAAAAAAAAAAAAAAAAAAAAAAAAAAAAAAAAAAAGAAGAATCGTAATCTACGTAACGGAGGCTTGTTATGACTAACAATGAGTTCATAAACTTAATTACGCAATTTCATAAACTGTGACCAGTGGGTGAGGTCACAGTTAGGAAAGCATATAATGGAAAGTTTCGAGCTTCTGATTTCATGCAATATTTTGTCTGTTAGATAGTGAGCTATATATGTTTGTCAACTATCAATGTAATGCATTTTTTAAATTTTTGACATGAGTAATTATTCTGAATCATTGCAATTTTTTAGTTTTATAATTTTTATTATCTTGATTCTTAGTGTTGATATAATTATATGTTTTGATTTGATAAACTGGTTTTTGAGCTCTTTTTAACCGCAAAGCAATTGTGAGGCTTTATTTATGAATTTATTCAGTTATTTGTTTTTTGGATTCATGGACTGTACTGTTGTGAAGTTTCGATTTAATATTACTTTTCATTTTGACTCCTGGGTAGCTGGTTGTAAAATTTCAAGTTCTTGATTCAATGACTTGTTTTTTTCTTCTCCTTTTAAAATTACCGATCTTATTATTAAGAGTATAGAATTAATCAATTCTTCAGTTTGCTTTATAATTAAGATGTATCAATTTCTTGGTCAACTCAGTTTTTCAAATCTTCAATCAAGGTAATTTTATCATTAATAGCAGATTTATAGACTCTTCCTTTGTCTCCCAAAACGAACCCTTAACTTCTGCGAAATTGATAATGCGTGGTATCATCACGATTTAATAACATAAAGTTGCGTCACATTACTTAAACACCTTTATTAGGTTATTTTCTTACAGTATATACGAGGTTCATATGTTCTCTATATTTGAATGTAGTTTTTTGATCCATGCCCTAGATGAGGCGATGGTTCCTGTTATGATGAAGTGAATAAAATGAAATATAAAATTGCTATTTTTACAAAAATGAGAGAGAGAGAGAGAGTGGTTTTTACTTCCTTTTACAAAAAAAAGGACGTACAGTAAAGCCTGTAAAGTTGACCACGCTTGTAAGTTGATTACCTGTCTATGTTGACCACCGATATGTACCAAATGTGGCTGAGAATCATATAACAAACCCTCTGCAAGCTGTCCACCTGTCTAAGTTGACCACTAAAGCACTGCACCGCAAGTGATCAACTTACACAGGTTTCACTGTATTGTATTCGCAAAAAAAATTTCACTCAAAAATCGACCTTAATTTCCATTTTACTCACCCCCGAATGAACGTTGAGTTTTTTTTCGACTCGACCACACGTGGATAAGTGCCTAAAAACGTATAGAACCCCGAAATATCCATTTTGACGATTCTCGAGTTAATTACAACGAGTTTCTCGTGAAGTCTGTATGTATGTATGTGCGTATGTATGTCGCATAACTCAAGAACGGTATGTCCTAGAACGTTGAAATTTGGTGCATAGACTCCTAGTGGGGTCTAGTTGTGCACATCCCCTTTTGGTTGCATTCGCGTGTTTCTAAAGGGGTCTTTTGCCCCTTTTTGGGGAGAAATCATTGTTAATTTCGATGTAAACTCAAGTGGTGTTATAATTTGGCTGACACTTGGTGATGTATCGCCAGTATTTTGATCGCCAAGTTTTGTCGCCAACCTGGCGGTTTTTTCTTTTTTTTAAATCTGGTTTTAATGTAGCCACTGTTGGTGATATTTAGATAGTAAACTATTGAATCACATTAAAAATGCCAATAATGGGGAAATGACATTAAATTGGAGTAAAAGGAATTCATGTGATGCACACATCAGCTCGTTTAAGTTAATGGTTTGGACAGACCTCTGAAAACTTAGAACGAAATATGTTTGATAATTTTATGCTTTATGACTTGCATTTAAATAAATTGTTTAATGTAACAAAATTCTGTGGAATTAAGCAATATGTGTCTACGTTAACGATTATGAAACCGTTTACCTTGACTAGAAAAGCCGCAGTGAACACGGAAAGCAGTCACTAAATAGGGATATCTGCTTTTATTTTAGGTGTGAAAGTATAAATAAGTTCTGGTAGCGGTAATTTGGCTAGGTTGGCTCGTGAGAGAATAAGAAAAGACTTTTTTTTCGGTTGAATGCATTGTTTGATACTATGTATACTCTCTTGACATTATTTTATCTTTTCCCTTACTTTGTACTAAAATTTGAACTTATTTAGATGAGAGCTCGACAGAAAATTACTTTTATTCGATAAAAAATACATGCATCTATTTGTAAACTTCCCCCTTATTTTTCTGTAACATTTGTAAAAATGCTCCTTATACTTGCAACTGTTTTATTTATTTATTTTTTGTTGACAGAAGTGTGACGTTTAAAATGTTTTGAGAGCTCTTTAAAAAATTGGGGTGGGGAGGGGGAAAAAACCCCTATCAACAACAAATTCTGCCATGCATAAAATCAGATTTCTATGGATAAAAATTCAACATGAATAAGCAAGCATTAAGTTTCTGATTCTTTTATTTTCATTTAGGATTTCAGTTTTTGTTTCAGTTTTAGTCAGTTTTTGATTTAACTTCATGAGGACTACACAAATGCAATGTAAGATTGGATTAAATAAAAACATTCATTATTTTTTATAAGGAACAAACCCTAATTTTAAAGTTAACCTTTTGTTTTAATATAGGTTTCCATATGATATATGATTATGGTTTTGTATCTGATTTCAATTCAATTAAAATTTTCTCGTGGTTTCATATGTGTTTACAAATAAATACATATTTTTAAAAAAGTATTGATGCAAATGTTTATTATTTGCTATACAACATATTATCTATCATATCGTATCTTACTCTCTTTTTTTTTGCGTAAATGTTTCTACATCAAATTTGGAAACAATGTTACGATAAGAAAAATGAGTAATACTGTGGAAAGTTAAGTAAAATATCAGAAATTAACTCTTTAAGAGAATCTAGTTAATTACGCAGTTTAAAAACGTGTTGCTTAAAAAAAAAAAAGTCAAAAGTTTTTGATCATTAGGTTTTTTAAAGTGACATTGAATGATTGAAAATAATGTTATTAGAAAATGCATAATTGGAACATTCTCAAGCTGTGATTCATTCAAAATAACTAGAATAGATAACCATAGTTGAAAGCAGTTCGATTGATATCTGTTATCAAGGAATTCAAAACGATTTTGTACTTCGGTCTACATTTTGGACTCGTGTGCTTAACACGAGTGCCGTGTGTTTTTTTTTTTTTTCAAAATTTTTATCATAATCTAGTTTAGAATATTTTATTTTAGAAAGCTATTTTTAGATAATATAAAAGTTAAATCTCAGCACTACTAGGCCGTTGGCAAGCGCACGAGTATGAAACTAATAAGTCAAGATTGTGTGCGAGTGCTTGAAATTAAACTTTAATTGCGCGATTTACTCACCCTATGCCGTGCTTAGTACTTGCTGTGTACTCAGTACTCGGCTAATTGCCTGAGTGTCATTTTGATTTATCCCGTACTAGCAAATAAGCAAGCTATTACTTTTAGTTTATTTAGTGCTTGATATTGATTCGCTACTATATTTATAATGCTTGAATTTTTCTTACGAGTCTTTATTTGAAGTAGAGACGTACCGAGTACTCGGTAACTACTCGGTATTCGGCCTACTCGGCCAATATGCCGAGTACTCGGTACTCGGCCAAACTTTGATCAGATACTCGGCCAATACCGAGTAGTTGCAAAAAATTGAATGTATTAAAATTTACAAAAAAGCTCAAGCATATATAATTTTCTTCAACCATTTACAATTCAAATTTAAATTTTGAGAATAATGAAGTTTGAAATACTTCAATGGAGTAAATCTTGGCTCGAATGTCTCGAAAGTTAATAAAACTTTTTTGTTAAAAATTGTGCAAATATGGAATTTTTGCTACAAACTAAAATTAGTTATAAGATATATAAAAATACCTTAGCTTTAAAAATAAAAGGAAATAAAACAACGTTAGAAGCACAGTGCAGGATCACTGCAGACACGTGTTTTGGCGTTACGAGGAATTTCTTTTTCAATGCACAAAATGTGAGCTCGTTGTTTTTAAGGCAACCAGCAAAAGTCGAATTTTTTGTCGTATGCCTTTACATTCTTTAGTTCACATGTTATGCACTGAAAAGACGATCCCTGTAACACAGAAAAACGTGTCTGCAGTGTTCCTGCACATTTGTTTTTTTGCTTTTAAAAATTATTTATATTTAGCGAACTAGACCTATAATGAATAAATTTGTATAATTTGTTTTAATTCCAACTTGATAAGTCATACCTTTTATTTATTCATTTTTAGTTTAAAAAATATTATTTTTGCAAAATTTTGTAGTTAAATTTCAGCAGGAATTTAGTTTAAATACTATTATATGGACAAGGAGGTCTATACTACTATTTCAATAAGTTCAAAATACATCGGTGTGTGTCGGTGGTCCTTCTTTCAACATAATTAGTACTGGGAAACTCGGCCGAGTAGTGAAAGGCCGAGTTACTCGGTAACTCGGTACTCGGCCGAGTAGTAAAAGGCCGAGTACTCGGTACTCGGCTACTCGGCCAAAGTGCTACTCGGTACGTCTCTAATTTGAAGTTTTAATGCTTGGTCTTAAAGTTATCAAGCGTATGTGTCCACTAGCGTCGACTTACCACGTGCAAAGCGTTATAACTCAGAGGGAGTACTATTGATCTACAGCAGGTTGCAATGTAAACGGGTGGTACTGTCCAGCTCCGAGAAGTTGAGCTATGGACTTGAGCAAGTCCATTTCTTTCAAGGGAGAGCAATCAGTAAGAAGAAGAATTGTTAGGCGCAGAGTTGGGCTACATTGCAAGCCTTTTCTTGGCGAGAAAATCCAGTACCGGTTGCTACTTCTTGCCTGAATTATATTGTTCGCCAAATGGGCAATAACACTGCAAACTGAATCCGCAAATTCTTAAGCTGTTTTTCCTCACCCCTATTTCAACAAATGGAATCGTTTGATCGGTCAGGCAACGGAGCTCAACTTGCTAAAGGTGGACAGTATTGTAAACTCGCCACAAATGTGAATTAAAATTGTTGCCCATTTTTACGTCCAGCGTGCTGAATCTTCTAATCTTATGTATTCATTTTATTCTTAGGAAATCAAAAGCCAGGTGCGGTATTTAAGTTTCAGTGTTTCGAAAAAAACAAATGCGAAAGAAATCGTTTGGCGATCATTTTTATCTGTGTATCTCAAGTTTCAGAAAAGATATATTTTACTTCTTTTAACTTAACACGAAACATAAGGTTTTTACATTTCGTGAACTCATGCATGGAATAATGTTTTACCCGATGTTGTTTTTCTTTACAATCCGTCGTGTTTACATAGGCATTGCATGGAAAAACGCCTGAGGCGTGCAAACATCTTTAGCCAAACTGCATCGAATTCCCATTGCAAGGGTATAGACAGACACTACATTCTATTGGCTGCCATTTGAACATCGCTGTGAGCGTGTTAACCAAAATATTTTTCTTCGTATATTTTAAAAGTCTGCTCCGCTGGGGTTCTGGGCTGGCAAAGCATTTATTTCTTTTCGTGATTTTGAAGAGAGCTGAGTTTTAGTACATTTTTCAGCTTGACGTTTATGCACGAGACCATTCAGTGCATTAAAATTAGTTTTATAATTAAGAGACAAATAATAGTTGATGAGAAACAAATTTTTATTTTTTTATATTTTGGCATGTGATTAAGAATTGTTCTAGAAATTTGGGTGATTAAGAAATGTTCTAGAAATTTTAGTTTTCCTTTTAGAATTTTTCTCCGTTTTAATTCCATTTGTGAAGAAAATATGATTGTGCTTGTTTTCCATGTTTTAATTTGCATTTACAAGATAACTTTATTGATTCTATATATTGGTTGAGAATTACATGTTTTGTTATAAAGTATTTTTTCTTAAAAAATAGTTCAGAATTTTAAATCGTAGCTTAAATTTTCAACAATGGGGAAAATAAACTTAGTGATTTTAGTATGCTTGAAGCTATTGGTGCTGCTGCGTACATAACTGAACTACAGATTCTACCAGCTTTACTATTTGCTTAAATTAGTTTCACAGTTGTGGTAGTTAAAATGAGAGTGGACAATCTTTGTGTAGTGTTTGTTTTGCGTAATCGGTACACTTAATAGAAAGAAACTCTTACACCCACACAAATACATGCTTTGCTCAAAATTTAAAGTTTTTGGACTTACATCTCTTTCGTTCTAATGTCTAATTCATTAAAACAAATAATTGAAAAGTCATCCTATCATTTAATACCCGACTTGCTTCTATGTCGTATGATTTTACATGGGCAATGACATGATTATTTATCTTAGTAAGAAAGTTTAGTCCAAAGGCGTAATGCGCTAATGTTTTTAAGTATTACTAGGCACAATTTCTTCTGCATTAAATAACACTGAAACAACTTTTTTCGAGCATAAATATTAATTAAAAAAGGAAAGATTCCGGAGATTGTAGGTTTCTATTTTTATCAAGTGTACGAAAACAAATGAATGAATAAATGAATAAAATAAAAGTAAGTTAAAAGTATCTGTTTTAATTTGTGCATACTAAGGATTAAAACTACTTACGGATTTATAAAATACGTACTAAGGATCGTTTAGAAACTCGGTTCAGCTACTATTTCTCTTTTAGCGCCTGTAGCTATTTCAATATCGATTTTCCATCGAAATTCCTTCTTGTCCCATCTATGATATCGACGGACAGTGTTTCAATGTAACTGCGACTATTGCTTTCTTTTCCTTCCTTCTTACGACTTTTAGTTCTCTCTCAATGGCATTACTATTGGACAGTCGATGCATCCCGCGGAAAATTCTGGGATTCTTTTGTGTTGCCCTCGTGGAGGTGTTAATTTTTTTTTTCAGAGTTCACTGCATAACGTGTAGAAAAATTTTAGTTTTGCTTCCCAAATTTCTTAATAGTTATGTTTAAATAGATGTTAAGAAAAAAATTGCGATCTATTAACTATAAATAGATTTTCCACTTGAAAAATTGTCTGTTATAGTATCAGAGAAGCAAACAGCTCACAGTTTGATTTAATGAATTGATAAGATTCGTAAGATGCACTATTCGTCAAGTCTTTGTTATTGAAAATTGATTGCTTTTTTCCGTATGTAGCAAATAAGCGAGTCATTAGTCCTGGTTGAATAGTTGGTACCGATCTAAATTTTATAATAACCAAATCAGTAATAAACCTACTTAAAAGCGGAATTCTTGTTGAAGACAGGGGTCAGGGACGTGCACAGAAATTTTGGGGCCCGTCAAAAATGACTTTTCCGGGCTCCCTCCATATTGTTCACCCCTATATTTCACGCCTAGTTTTAAAAATATTGGGCCCCCTTCAGGCTCGGGCCCTGGCCAACAGGTGTCCCTTCTCCCCCCCCCCCCCGTTTTATTTGACGAAAAAATTCCAATTTTCCCAAATGACAAAATACAAACATGACACGTATCTTATATACATAGCATCTAATGAGAAGGAAAATTAGGCATCATTAAAATAAAATTAAAAAAATAAATAAATAAAGGAAAAAGAATATTTATGTTGCGATATTGTCTACGAATTTAACGAATCACTGGCAAAGTTTACTGAATAATCAAAATGGGAGGTCTCAATGTCCTCCCACGATCATCTCGATTGGAGGTGTGTTATTTCTACAAAAAGTTGCGGGAAAGATATTCTTTCACAAGTTGTGATATTGCAGATTGGTTCCCCGTCATCTTTTCCTTCATTCCTAACATGCCAAGACGAGTCATTCCCCAAGTTCGCTTGTCAAAAGAAAACAAAATACTTGTATGATTCTATCTTAGTTGCATTCTTTCCATTCATTCACATCTGACGACAGAATGAGAATGTAACTAAATTCTACCACGACTCACAAACCTTTATTCTTAGCGTCTGAAGTGTAGATATATTTTTTTATTTAAAAAAAAAAGCCTTTCGAAAGTTTTCGAGAGCCTTGATACCGAGCCTCAGCTTCCGACCACTTCCCTTTCCCCTTTGACAAAGCGCTCTCAGTTCAAGTTCGTTCCATCTTGGCTTACTCCTCTCTCCTCGCCTTATCGCAGTTTCCGTTCTGGTTTCGTCTGCGCCCACCACCAAAACCCTGACTTTATTATTTTTTTTTCTTTGGTGGATGTTCTTTTCAAACGTTTCGTCGGTATTTCGCCCACGACTGTTTAATGGTTTCTGAATGTTGCCAGATTAACTCGATTCCTGTCAGACGATTATCTGTCTTTGCCCCCCCCCCCATCTTCCTTCTTAAAAAGTAATCTGGTCTGAATCTTTGAATGATGGCCTTTTATTTATTTATTATTTTGTTATTTATCTTATTTTATTACCATTTATAGCAAGTATTGTAAGAAATTAAAGCTTGATCACAAAGAGCGTCTTATCTAAAAATATGCTTTCGTTGAATGATAAAAGAATGTCCGACTTTTAAATGTATAATTAGAGAAGTTTTTTGACATTTTCTTGGAACACTAGTAACGGGAGGGGAAGGGGGGGGGGGGTAATTGCTTTTTCCATGATTTGACCTAACCTATATGGGCAATTATTTATAGAACCACCATTGTATAGTAGATAGTCATTCAGAGTCATTTTTAATACAGTCTTTTTTTTAACTATGCCATTTATATTTTAATAGTACCAGGGCTAAATTTTTGTAGGAGCTGAGGGGAGCTAAGCTCTTGCACTTTTGAATTTTATGCAAATTTTAACCTATGGAATTTGGGACATTTGGCGTAAAAATAAGTTGTGGGGACAGTAGCGTAACTATGGGGTCTGGCGCCCTCGCCCCCCGGGGCGCCCACATGGGCAGTCACCGCAGGTCATTGTGACCTCCAAAATTTTTTTTTTTGGAACATTTTTATTATTTGATTCGACAAATAGGAGGCAGCATTATAATTTTTTTTCTTACTTCCTTTTTTCGAATTGTGATGCCCGATGTTCCTTCTTAGTAGATGTTATATATGTGTGTCTAGCTCTTTTTCTTGCGAGGTTTTTTTTTCTTTCATTTTTTGAAGCATTTTTCAAATTCTATGATTAATAATTTTTTTTTAATCAGTTGAAATGCCGCCCCCTGGCAGCTGCGCCCCTGGCGAGAGCCACTCCTGCCAACCCCTAGCTACGCTACTGTGTGGGGACTATACTGCCATGCTAAGCACAAAAGTCGTGCCTGCAGCTGAGCTCAAAACGAGAAACTGCTTTTCAAAGTTTTACGCTTCCATATATTTCATTCAGATTCCACTTAAACAGAATTAAAAAAAAAAAAAAAAAATGCATTCACAAATGACCCCAAAACATTTTAAAAGTTAAAGTAGGTTATAAAAAGTGCAAATTCGACTTATGTGCTTAGCATGGCAATATGGACTCCTGCACTTCTTTTGATAGAAATTAAGCTCTGGTTGTAACATCTATTGGCATGACTTCAAGACTAATTCTCTGAATTATTATATAGTTAGGCACAATTTTTTAAAGTGAATACCACATTACAAGTCCGAACCTGGAAAGTCACGTTTCTAAACGTTCGAAAACTTTCTATTTTATTTTATTTCGTTGTAATATTTCTCTAATTCAATGCATTGCTGGGACTATTAAAATTCAAGACGATGTTTTAAAAACTTCAAATCAGCATTCAAAATTAGCTTCCAAACAGTAACTTTAGAACGGTTGCATTATAAAGGAGCTGTTTTTCGCGTTGCCAACTTATTTCAAAAGATGTTGTTGTTGTGTACGACAGGGGGGAGGGGGGAATTTCAATATTGCCGAAGGGGTGAATCACAGCCTCGGCAATGTTATTGGCTCTATCTTTTTTTCTATCAAAATAATTTCACATTTTTGAACAAAATTGTTTTTTTTTTTTTACATCAAAATATAAAACATTTTTAAGTATTATTCTCGAGAAAAATTTCAATATCAAAGATATGAAAAGTAATGACTCTGGCAACAAAAATCTGTGTTTGTAAAAGCCTCTGCAATATTCTACCGATCCTAATACTCCATCATTAATTTTATGTTCTCACTAATTAATATCAGCATTAGCCGACGTCACATTTGTCAAACTATTGCTCCCCTCAAATCCACTCATTTGTCGTGCAGTGTATGGTCCCAATTCCAGTTAACTCATCATCAAAGAATGCGGAATCATCGATTAAAAGAGAAAATGCAAAATCGATAGGATGCGTACTTGCTCGTATCGAGTATCGATCATACTTGAAAGCTGTTAGCGCACTCATTTGAATAGCATTGGCGGTTGGAGATTGATGTTGTTTACTTTTCGCAGGTCTTTGATTGCCGGTTAGGACTTGGCAATGTTTATGTTGCTGTTGAAATTTTTGGCGGCGTTATTAAGTTTAATCTAAGTTGAAGTTATGCAGTTTCTATTTATTTTCTTTTGTGCAATAATGAAGTGCGCTCAGAAAGTTTATTATGTAGTTAGAAATGAAATCAGGTATTTACAAATCTATGTTTTGCTTCAACTTTTTTAGCCATATGTCTTTCTTTCAGTAATCAAATTCCTGTACAGTGCTTTTTTATTAGTGTTTTCTTTTTTTCTGTAATGCATCCTTAAAACTGTTTTGTTTATAGCATATTAGTGTGTAAAGATAAAGCGAACGCAAATGTATCGGCAATGGGTTGCAAAAATTTACGCAAGCCACGCGTCTCACTAGAGAGCGCAGTTGCAACATTTTGGCCCTTGATCGCTTATTTGGCAATACAAGTGCGTTGTTCTACGAATGTAGCAGTTACGGTCATGTTCACTAGCCGATTCGAACCGTCATCAGACACTCGAGCTTCGAAACCTCCTTTAACCAATAAGAAGAGGGTTCAGTCGGATGTTCGGTTCTGATGGAGGTTTAAATCAAGTGAAGAATACGACTATTATTGCGTTATGCAGTCATATACATTACCGACTTATGTATCAACAATTGTTGGAACAAAACAGTTTTGTTTTGAGAAAGAATCATTGCGAGATTTTTGAACCAATTTGAATTTTTTGAACTACATTCAGAACCAAATGTTTTTTTTTTGGGGAGTTATTGTTTTTCCAGTTTCAGTTAGGAAATTTTTAATGTTGCAAAGAGATGATTCCAGTCTGATTGTATGATGTTATCAATGAATCATTCCCAACAGACTATCTGTTATATCGGTCACCTGTTTTGAACACCTATAACTACGGACCGGTAAAAAATAAAGTCTTAGGAGCCAGGGAAAAAAGTTGAGGCATCAATTTATTTCTATGTGTAGCATGACTCTGAAATATTCTTATTCTGAAAGAACTAGTCTCTAAGGCATTTTTTTAGTCGCTCGGGATTCGTCGGATCGTATTGTAATACTGTAAGTGGATATTGCGCTGTATTCTACTGTGATTCTGAGCTGTAACCGTAACTTCTCACTAGTTTAACTTCAGCTGTTTAATATCTCAACACTTGAATCTAATGCGTCCTCTAACCATTCGCTATTTTTTTTAAAATTATTATTAATTCATAGGTTCATTATCCGAAACTGTGAAAATTATTTGTCCATTAACAACATACAATTTTCCTTTTCTTGCCATTGCTTTCGTCCATTATTCACTATGCAGCGGCAATTACCCCTTGCACAAAATGCAATTATAGCTTCTTATTTATGACGGTCCTCCTGTGAAATGAATATTTAACTCCTTTTGCCGCTGGTACGTGGAACGTGATGCATTCTTTATCCCCATACACTGTAACAAATTTCGGAAACGT
This sequence comes from Uloborus diversus, assembly GCF_026930045.1. Classification (NCBI taxonomy): domain Eukaryota; kingdom Metazoa; phylum Arthropoda; class Arachnida; order Araneae; family Uloboridae; genus Uloborus; species Uloborus diversus. The sequence continues at coordinate 36,458,197 of NC_072738.1, forward strand.
TTCTGGATATATCGGAAACGTTTCCGAAATAGTAGGAATCCTTCATCCAATAGCGAACTCCTCAATATTCAGAAAGCTTTTTGTTATTTCAAGATATCTAGAAGCGGAAGTGATGACGCAACGCTTCGAAACCTATTTCATCCTTCCAACACAGGCGCCAATGAGTCGGAAATAACGAGAACTTCTTTTTTTTCTTATCTATGGTTGCTGCAGTCAGCAACTGTTCAGCATTGGATTGCTTGTTATTTCATGACTAGAGAGTAGTAAAATGTGTCGAAACTAATTTTACGCCTTTGCATTTTGGACTGCCTTTGATTTTTTAGACGATGTACGCAGCTATTAAGTTAGTCAATAACCATTTGCTTCTTTACAATTTCCAATGCGACCATAATTAGATATATATTGTGTGTTCAAGCGTGAATAGTTTCAACACCCGTGTTTATACTTAATGAAACGAAACCCTTTGGATTACTTATTCAGTTGTAATGGAGGTACTTAGATTTTCTTGCGCTCATGTTCACTTGTAAGTATTAATGAATATTTTAAAACATGTTGTTATATACATTTATATTTTTGTTGATTTGCATTTGATGAGGCTCCAATTGTAACTGTTTTTGGGTTTATCGAATTAATTTAAAGTTATCCTACATACCTATGTGCGCGGTGTACTATTTGTTGTAACCAACTGAAACTGATTAATTACGCAAAAGAAGTAAGATTTATATTTGAGAAGCAATCACAGAAAAGTTATTTCGAAATACTTGGATGTACATACATTTTGGTTCAAAAAGAAAAAAAAAATCAATTGTTTAATTCATTAGAAATATGGTAATGCAAATATTTTCTAGTATTGTAATATGCTTCACAAAAAATGTGCCGGTATAATTTATCTTTTTTTATTATAATTTATTCATTCATTTAAAAATATTTATACCATTATAAAATGACCATGTTATCTATTAGTAAGAACATAGTTATGAAATTAATTCATCTGCTTATTCATTATGTTAAATGTGGTTAACAATAAAAAAATTCCTTGACATTAGTTCCGAAAATAACATTTCCTTCGTGGATATACTAGTTTAATGTAGGACACTCAGGAGGAATGAGTCAGTGGCAAAAATGGAACAGCTGCATTTACATGCTGAAATAAAAAGTAATATTATTTCATGTCATCGTTTTAAAAGTGATCAGTTTTTAAATACTATGTTATTAATATGCAATGCACATATGGTGAGAAGACGAGGGGCGTTCACCACGCAGACTGTGCCATTGACATTTTCAAGGGGTTGCTTCTTTTAAGGTGAGGGGCGCTTTATATCATTTTATGGGTGCACCATCACTCTTATGGTGTGGGGGGGGGGACTCTCGTATATATGAAATGGAATAATCATGTAATAGAGTTCAATGTTTTAATAAATAAAATACATAATGCATTTTGCGCACACTCTAAATCAGTAACCTATTTTGATTAAGTATCTATATTTGTGATAAACTGGAAAAGGGCAAGAACAGAAGAATAAACCCGAATGGTTCCAGCAGGGGAACTTTGGTTTCATATTTAAATTATCAATTTCTCTGTTGGTACTTTTCGGTACACTTTGTTCGTCAAAGAAATTGACTTGACGTGAACGAATTTCGGAACGCAAAGTGTAGGTAAGTTCTGTCAAATTTTATCCGAAAATAAAAGCTATCAAGTTTGATACAAGATATGTTTTTAAGTTCTGCATTAAAAATACAATATGTTGATAATTTTGTCTTGAAAATATTGAGAGAAAAACTGAAGTTTAATATTGTTTAACAAACAATCCCACTTTTGAGAAAGTACTCCCCTTCCCTCCCCCGACGATTTTGTGATTATGAATGAAACTACTATATTATTTCATAAATTTTCAAAAATTTATAACTGTGCATATGTTATGCTGTTAACCATGCTATTTTTCATTAGAAATTCAGAAAAAAAAAATCCACGAATAATTCTAAAATTGCTTGTTTCATTGCTCTTAGATATGAAAGAATTGAAACTGATATGGCATGCAATACTATAGTAAAGAATTATTTTTTAGAAAAAATCACGGAAAAAGGATTCCGAAATTTTCAGAAACGTTTTTGGAAATTGTTTGGAGAATTCCGAAATACTCGGAAACGTTTTCGAAACTTTCATGAACCACAGCTGCACAGAATACTCAGAAACATTTCTGGAAATTACGGAAAGAGGATTCCGAAATACTCAGAAACGTTTCTGAAAATTACAGAAAGAGGATTCCAAAATACTCAGAAACATTTCTGGAAATTATAGAAAGAGGATTCCGAAATACTCAGACACGTTTCTGGACATTACAGAAAGAGGATTCCGAAATACTCAGACACGTTTCCGGACATTACAGAAAGAGAATTCCGAAATACTCAGAAACGTTTTTGAAAATTTCATGAACCGCAGCTGCACGATATACTCAGAAACGTTTCCGAATTTTTTTTACAGTGTATACGTACCACTGATGGATTCCCTCTCTTCTTGCTTTTTTCATTCTCTTGGCGTAGATTGGAAGTTTTAGGGGCAAATGTTAAATACCGGGCGAATGCGACTTCGAGATAGAACGGAAAGTTCTGTTATGGCATCCTCGTTGGCGCTTGAGCGCGGAATTGGCAAATAGTTGAGTTAATAAATAAGTCAGTTCTGGTCCTATATTTTTTAGGCTTTTTATAACCAGGTGCGAATACAGACTATCATTTTAGGGGGGGGGGGGAGTCAAGCTGAAAAATATACTGACTGCCTCTTATATGGATTATGTTTGTTTTAAACAGTTTTGATTCCATGAAGCGACTGATTCAATAAAGCGGCTAATTCAATAATGTTTGATTTTGTTCTGTTTTTGAATTTTTTTTTTCTGTATTTCCAATGGCTTTCAGCAAGAAAAGGTTACAAAGAACAAAATAGCAAAAACAAACACAATACAAGGAACAATACAGGAACAATAAAGTGAAACATTTAGCTGCCGATACGCTCTTTTACTTCCCAATAACGGTCACACGGGCTACGTCTGGAGAGCTGGGTGCAAGTGTGCAATTGGCGAATGTCCATTTCTTCGTTTGAATTGCAAAGAGGACTATTGGGACTCTTGACAATCTTCAAACGGTGAAGATGTTTTGGTAAACAGTCATGGCTAATTAAAAGTCGAAGCAAGTCTCGCTCTCTCGGACTCTGCTCTTGGTGCTGAAGGGACGGAATCACGGTTTATAAACCAAACTTTGTGGTTGCTTCTAGCTTTTAGATCTTGCCAAAAAAAAAAAAAAAAACTCTTGATTCTTTTCCTTATATATAATTTTATTGCATTGAATGAGACTGGCTCATTTGATAGTTGAACAGTAGCAGACCCCATCTTGGCCAGAGCATCAGCGCGCTCGTTTCCTCTAATCCTACAGCATGCGAGGATCCACTGCAACATCACTTTTATATTCCGCATCAGCATTTCGTTAATTGTTTTTGAAAATTTGATTCATTAAAGTGGTTGATTCAATTTCCCACTGATTCAATTAACCAGCGTCCACTGTATGAGGTTTTGGGTCCGAATCTTACAGCAAAATTGTATATTTTAATGTAGGAAATAAATTATAAACAACGAGAAAACGACACAACACTCGAAATCTGCTTTTTAACAATTAAAAAGCGGAAATATTTTAACTTTATGATTTTGATTGCTATTATTTTCTATTGTTTTTTGGCATAAGTTAAAGAGCGGAAGTATTTTAACTTTATGATCACTGTTATTTTTCATTGCTTTTTGGCAACAATTAAAAAAGAACCGCTTCGCTTCCGTTAAAAAAGCCTGCTGTTCAGAATTTCGAAGCCCTCGCATAAAAAGTTTCACTTCGAAAAAAAAGAGAGAGAGAAAGAGAAAAAAAGGAGTACACACAAACTAAACACTCATGCATATTGAATCCAGGTTTGAAGTAAGTTACTGTAAAACTTACTACGCTTTCGACGCTGCTTAGGTGCTTAGAGATTGTATTGTAAGATTTTTAAAATGAGCAGAGTAATAAAATTAATATTAACATAAAATTTTCTTCTGTTAACTGTATTTTATCTTCAATTGATTGCGTCATCGCGACGTTTAACAAGAATTTAGACAATTATGTAACGTGCTTTGATGCGATTTTCTGATGATTTCCTTTTTGGCGAATTAACCACAGGTTAAAAAACAAATAAACAAAATACCAAAGCGTGAAATGTATTTTTTAGATGCGATATGTAATGATCGAAAGACATTTGTTTATGAAATTTTGTCGAATAAAATAGTCAGCAAAGTTAACCTTTTCTTTTGCAATTCGACTATTGGTTTGATTCTACTCTTTTAAAGATATATGATCGAATTTTAAATTGGAGTTAGTTTTTTTGATATTTTGCAAGTATACCGTTTTATTCTTGCTCTCCTAGTGAATTGAACCATATTGAACGAATTTTGATTCTATTATCTGGGTGTAAATTCATTTTCGTTCTATTATCTGTTTTTTTTTTTCTGAGGAGAAAAACAATTGCCATCATTTCTTTCGTACGTTATTTCCTTTTCCTTTTTTATGTCTTCACTTGTAATATCTATTTAGTACGCTTTAGAAAACTAGAAAGCGAGTAGTTGTGGTCAAAAAAAAAAAAAAAAACTTTTCGTAATTTTATGATGATTATACACAAATTCAACGCATTTTCATTTTTTAAAAATGGTATTTTTTTTGCCGTTTAATCCTCTTGTTTGATTGTTGCCATTTTGCTGGTTAAATACCCACATCGTTTTGTCCTCCCCGCATGTCTACTTGTTAATGTGCTTATTCTTTTTTTGACAGTTATATGTTGATTTTAATCTCCAACGTTTCCTGTTCTCCCAAAGGACGTCTAATACATTATTTATTTGATGTTGAGCATAGATTTTTTATATTTTTTTCGCTAAATTAAAGTATATTCTTTCATTTGCTGGAAGAGGGTGGGGGGGGGGGGGCAAGTCCAATTTCTTGGTAAAAACTTGTACTCGTTAGTTTTCAAATTAAAATGCTGTGCTTTTCGCAAAAGCAGACTATCAAGTGCTTATACGAGGGGGGACCCAAAAATAACCGGATTTTTGTTCTAAAATATTTATATATTAGTTTATTCACAAAATTTCTTTTATCTCCTTTAAAGTGTTCACCCTTAGATGCAATACACCTGTTAATTCTTTTTTCCCACTGTTAGAAGCTCCCCTGGAACTCTCGAACTTTGACCATGTCCAGTGCCCTTTGCGAAGTAGTTTTTTACAGCCTCTACATCATCAAAACGCTTCATTTTCAGATTTTTGTTCATCCTCGGGAACAGAAAAAGATCACAGGGGGCTAGGTCTGGCGAATACGGGATTCGAAGAACGACTGGCCACCCCTGAGAGGCCAATTAGCGATTAATAGTAAAGGTTGTGTATACGGGAGCATTATCATTGTAAAGGAAGCATCCTTCCACTCGCCCTAGCGAGCTCCAACTCACTCTTGTTTTCTCTAAATTTTCGTCAATTGTAAAACGACTACTCTCGTTGATTTTTTGGCAGATTTTTCAACGTTTTCATCATTTCGAGGGCGCTCAGAGCGAGCATGATCTTCAACATTCATACTACCGCGTTTAAAGCTCCCAAACCACTCGAAAACTTATGTACGGCTCATAGCATCGGTCTTGAAAGCTTGTTGAAACATTTGGTAAGCTAATCCGTTGCCGACTTTTCAAGTAGGATAAGCAAAATTTCAAGTTTAGTTTGTTCTTTTAAATCTGCCATGTACTCTCTTAAAAAATTCCAGCGATTTTAACTCAGACTGAGTAAATTTTCACTCCTTTCCAATGTCGAAAACGCACTTTCCTTATAGGAGTGAATTTCATTCCTTTTGCGGAGCGGTTATTTTCACTCCTTTTGGATAAGCTAATTTCACTCCCTTTTGATAAGTATTTTTCACTCTTTTTAAGACTAAATTAATATCCTAAATGAGTGGTTGCTTTCCGTTTTGGAAAGCCGCTATTTCACTCTTTTTTTAGAATAAAATAGGTAAAATCATTTCACTCTCCTTTGGTGAAATTGTTTTTTAAACGTGTTTTCATGTGCTTATGCATTGTATTTGAATTTAAAACTGTTTTTAAAACTTATTTCATTTGAAAAAAAAATTAGTTTTTTAATTTAAAAAATGAAAAAAAAAAAAAAATGTTTTTAGTGTTTTCGAAGAGGATGCACAAGAACTGTATGGTAAGTACGAAGAATTTTCTTTTTTATTAAAACTTTAACTGGTAATATTTCTTGAACTACTCGTATATCGTTACAAATCACCCACGTGCAATATTACGTACATTTCCGAATCTAAAGATTGAAATAAAACTAAAAAACCCACACAGTTCCAAATAAATAGATTTAAAATTTTGAAACTCTATATTGATATTCTCGGTGTGCCTTTTAACATTAATAATGTTTTGAAAGTTACATCAGTTCAAATGAATTTAAAAAGTTACTCATAAATTGTGACAAGATACGTTTGAATTCAATTTTGTTTCTTCGAGGCCATTCATTAATTACGTAAGGACAATTTTGGCAATTTTTGACCTTCCCTTCCCCCTATGTAAGGGTATGTAAGACTCCCCCCCCCATCTTACGTAAGATTCTTTTTTTTCTTCACAATAATAAAATAAATTACATCACTGGGATCGTTCTTAAATTAACTATCTTTTTTTTTTTTTAATTTTTTCAAAAACATTTTTGAGTCAAGAAATGTTTACTGTAAGGAATCTAGACCGAATGTTTTTCGACAAATAATTTTTGTATATGATGCGATAATAATCAAAAATAAGACATGCAAAACACAGTGCGATTCTTTTATTATATTTTACACGTTTCATTCTTTGAAACACAAGTAAAAAACAGCTCATCCTATAATACATACTTTTACCTTCCTGAAGCAAATGAAATACAATATTTCCCAAACCACTTGACCGCGGATTTCTAATATAAAATATCGGCTTGGAAAATATTACGTAAGAATGGATCTACCCCCTCCCCCCTCTCCAAGCAAGGGTATGTAGTGAATTCGAGCCCCTCCCCCTCAGGACCCTGAATTAATGAATGGCCCGTTACACATATGAATGAGTGTATTATACAAAGTTTATGATACTCTTTAAAGTTTATTATACACAAAAACAATGTTTGATTAATTTAAAATATACGCAGTGGTTGGAGCCCCGACCATCGGGAGCGGATTCGGTATCCGACCTATAGATTTGCGCATGGTCGGGTCTGTAACACCTGCCTAAAATATATATACAGTACACACACACCAAAGATGGTAACGACTGTTTCAAATGTCATATTTTTGATTCGATGACCGAAATAAAATTGTTGATAACAGTTTCATTAATTTGGAAGAAAAAGTTACAAAAAGTTCGCCGTAACATTGCACGTGGGTGATTTGTAACGATATAGCAGTTTAAGAAATATTAACAGTTACAAGTTTTAATAAAAAAGAAAATTCTTCGCACTTACCATTCAGTTTTTATGCATTTCCTTCAGAATCCTCATTCGGCAACAAATAGTGTTTTAATTCATTAAATGAAGACATTTAGATAGCGACATCCACTTGGTATTCGCGACCAACGTTAGTTAAGCCTAACGTGGAGGTATAAAAGATTCTCTCTAAACAAAATCACGTGACAGAATCGAACCAATGAAAATGCTTTTGAGTCCTTTTAAAGAATGTTTTTATTTTTCGCTCTTCAAAAGGAGTGTTTCCGAATTTCACGCCAATAAGGAAAAGTTTTAGTCTTTGTTTTTTTCCTAAAGCGTCTTTTTTCGATAAAGCTAGCACTCAGAAAGAATGAATGCACCCGCAATAGATTTCACTCTTTTTAAGAGTTATTTTTTCGTTCTTTTGAATTAAGAGTGTAATGAGTTCGCAGGCGGAAAGAAACAGCACCTGAGAAAACCAACTCTACGATCAGACGGTATCAATTAAACTGACGCCACTTGCACAGCTGGTTTGTGAAGGTCTCTACTTGAGCCATCTAGCTGGAGAACACTCTACTACATCTAGGATTGGCATCGCACCATTAGTCCGGTTTCTTTCGGGTCCCCCCTCGTAGAAAAACTGCAGAAAGATGAACTGAGAAGTGTTTAGTGCAGGTTTGGCCGGATTGGACCCAATGGGGGGTTTTTTTTTTTGAAAAGCCCATTTTAAAAAACCCATTACAGGGGTCTGGCCAGGGGAAATTTGGGTCCGTTAACGGACCCTTCACAAAAATACGATCACTCAAAACGGACCCTTCACAAAAATACGATCAACCAAAACGGACCCTTCACAAAATTCCGATCAACCAAAACGGACCCTTCACAAAATTCCGATCAACCAAAACGGACCCTTCACAAAATTCCGATCAACCAAAACGGACCCTTCACAAAATTCCGATCAACCAAAACGGACCCTTCACAAAATTCCGATCAACCAAAACGGACCCTTCACAAAATTCTAATCAACAAAAAAGGATCTTTCACAAATCATTTACTGTAAAAGCAAATTTAAAATCAAAATAACGGCTAATTTTTCAAAAGAAATGTCTGCATATTTCTGTGATGCTTACTGTTTCTTTTATCACAGCAGAATAAAAATAGCCTGCAACGATGTTGTTGTTATAGATTTTTCTGAAAATGTTATGGCCTCTGCATATTGATATTGCTGCCTCAGCACCTTTCTCCCTCTGCTCTCAATCTAAACAATAATAACACATATCAGCGAATTGAACTTGGTACTGCTAACAAATAGAATAGCTATAGGTTGGGGAAGAAATGTGATCGCTTCAGATATGGTTACCAACTATAAAATTAACATTAACGCTAAATAAATAAACGTCTAGTAAACCTTTCACAGGGACTTGGAAAATATTCCTAACATTTTCCAGCTTGGCAATTTTTGTGCCTTTATGGTGTGATGTTTTAACGTTATCTTAAGAAGAAATTACATTAGTTTTGAATTTTTTATTTTTTTTTCCTTTGTCCATATCGGGAATCTGGTATTGTCCATTGTTTTACATTACCCCACCTCCTTTTTTTTTTCTTTTCTAACTACGAATTTTCGGCGAAAATGTCGGTGGTTATCAATAATATTCATCATGTAAAACCTTTTAAAATGCAATTCTAAAATTGTTTTACTTAAATAAACTCTTTTATTTGCTGTTTTTCACTCTTGATGCCTTCATTTTGAAAAACGCGATCTCTTTGCATCCGGTTATGACAATCAAATCTTACTCATTTTTCATGCTAACTAAGCTTTGTTCGAGGCAAATAAATAAAAATTCTCATTATTTTTAGTGAAATCATTAGTTTTAAGCAGAATTTCGTGTTCTTTTAAAAGTGTCAAGACGGTTCGATGGTTTAATTTTATTTTTGCTTCAACTATGTCGATAGACATTATCAATATGTTTATCATTAACCTCTAATATGCAATTTGAAAAGATTTTACTAATGTAAATTCTTTTATATTCCGTTCTTATACTTTTGATGCCTTCACTTCAAAAATTTCAATCTTTTTGCATCCGCTATAGGAATGGAATTTTTTGCATTTTTTTAAATGCTTACTACGTTTTATTCAGAGGTAAACAAATAAAATTTATACTTATTTTTGTTAAAATTAAATTTAAAACGAAATTTCGTGCTCTAAAAATTTCATGCGCCAAAAAGCTAAATACTGAACAACTGCCTGATTTTTTTTTTTTTTTTTCAATTATTTTATGATTTTACTCTTTATACAAAATCTTCAGAAAAAATTTTTAGTACAATTTAACAAGATGTGGAACGGTATATAGATACTGATACATCTAGGTTGACCATCCGCTGAAGAATGATACCTCCCTATTGCTATGATAACCTTCAAAAATGCCCTAGAAAAGACAAAAAATACTGTAAAACTTCCAACAAATTATTTCAATGCCGTAGTTTGCTCCATGAGCCTCCCCCTCCCCCAAACGCATTTATTAATGTTTATAAATTTAAATTTTTCGTTTTTACAAAATAATTTTATTTTACAAAAAAAAAAAAAAAAAACGATCTTTCATAAATTTTTTTTTTGATTTTTCACAAAAAAATTTCGTTTTTCACAAAAATATTTGATTTTTCACAAAAAACGGACCCTGTGAAAAACCCTGGACAGACCCCTGCATTATTTAGCCCACTTTTGGGTTTTTTTAATTTTCTGAGAAGTTTTAAAAAAAGTTAATTTAAATACTTTCACACTTCGAACTTTTTTATTTGTTCTTCACCACAGACAATGAACATAAACATTGAATTTGGAACTTTAATAGTATTTCTTAACTCTTAATGGCATTAGGAACATTTCAAAGATTTTAAATAAATATATTTAACTTTAACTGGTCAATAAATAACTCAAATTACCTTGACTAAGTCCTGTCACGTCTGATTTTCTCAATATTTGTACATTGTACAGAGGAAACTACTCTAGCTAAAATGCTTTCATTTGAATTATTTTCTGCAAACCAGCACACAAATCTCGAATAAACAAGGTATATTTTTTAGAAATTAACAGGTTTTACAAGCGGTCGGACAGAAAACAGAATAGGATGTACAGTATTTTCATTATCTTACGAAAAAGTTTAATATTTATTACTCTGTACATTTAAATAGAAAAACAGGCAACATAAAATTCAAAGAAATGTCTTGATTAAGCTGGAATTCAGTAAAAAGGGATTTAAACTACTTGCGGTTCTACAGTAGTTTTGCATAACAAAATGAGATACAATAAAGTAAAATTTAAAAAAAAATGTAGTAATTAAAAACGAACAAACGAACAATAGATTTTATCTCTCGAGAAGTAACTTTGCCTAAACTGTTGATAATCATGGAAACTAAAAAATCTGAAATATCACCATTCTTGGGTTTCGTAGTCTTTTATACTTTTCTTCAGAAAACGCTGAATTTTCTAGCTTTTTTTACCCCAAGACAATTTTTGTGATTTGTCCATATACTTATACACTACAATATGCTACAAGTACCCACATTTTCCATATATATATATATATATATATATATATATATATATATATATATATATATATATATATATATATATATATATATATATTTCTTTTAAAAAACCCAGCTTTGGTTGATTTTTTTCGGGTGTTATTTTAAAAAACCTTGGGTCCATGGGGAGATGAACTGAGAAGTGTTTAGCGCGGCTGGTGTATGAAAAAATAGAATAAAATAAAATCTAGGAAAAATAAAAATAAAATAGTAAGAAAATTAAAAATAAGTGAAGTTCTATCCTCATATAAGTACTAGCCAATGATCGAGTAACGCGTAAGATTCAACAAAGAAAATCGCGCCCCAGCATGATAATTTGATAATATGTTTTGGAGTTTAACATGCAGGGAAAGGCTTTATTGTGACAAAGCTGTACTCGATCCGGTAACTTAACTGGGTAAGACTCATTTCAGGGGAATGAAGAAACGAAAAAATGTTCAACATAGAACGCTACCTACTGGGGTTTAGGGTTAATCCACTGGAGTTAGGATTACGATTTCAACTATCAAACTATCACCAAACATGCAATGGCTTCGTTCAAATGTGGAAGCAATTTTCACCGGTCATGCCTTGACGGGCGATTTTCTAGTTTATGAAAAAACAATGATTAGATCCGCTGTTTAATAAATACGTGGCTTAGTGATAGATGTGTAGTGAATTGTTCAGATTTTAGATTTTGCAAAGGAGTGTATCTTGATGGATTGATGGTATGAGCAACTGATTTAATGCTTGTATATTAGTTTGGGTATATAGAACTTTAAGATACATATCGAGAAGGTTAGATAAATGCATGTCTAGATCTTTATAGTTGGATAGGTGGTTAGGTTCGTTAACACAAAATGGTGAGATAAAATAGGTAGAGGTGAAGATGATCGTTAAGTAGATAAATGAATAGATTATTTAATTGTACAAAAAAATAGACGAGAAAAGTTTTCTTTTTATTAAGAAGGAAATTATAAATTTGTTTTATATTACAAATTTGCGTTGTTTCTTCCGCCAACTTCAATAGTGACAATTGATTTACTGTCAAGTTCACATTTTCTAAACATTTACGATATAAAGCTGGGGTTTCCAAACGTTTTTAATTTGCGGCACCTTTTTTAGAATTAGAATTTTCTCACTGCACCCTACTTCAACTCTATTGTAAAAGTCCGAAATCTGGTAAATGTGGACAGTAACCGGTAAGTATCAACATCCAAGTACCAAAGACGTATGTGAAAGACCGAATTTTCCGGTGAATCCCCGGTGAAAGTCCACATTTTCCAATTTAGTCTTTTCCGGTAAAACATATTGATGCCATCGACACTTAGCGGCACCCTTCACGGGCCCCAACGGTGTCGCGGCTTCCACTTAGGGAACCCCTGATGTAAAGCTGTAAAACGTATTTTGACGCATCAAGTTTCTCAATTGCGTCAAAAAGTTCATTTAATAAATTATAGCAGTAGATTTTGCTTTTAAAAAGAAACTGACTCGTAGTTTAACTTTTTAAAGGACGACAAATTACGTATAATTTTTAAAAAGTTGGGAAACCTTAGTTGAACATTATAAAGAATTGATGACATAGTTTTAGTTTCTAAGCCACAATTTTAAGTTCATAATAAATGACCACGTTATTTAGTTCATAAACCGAAATTTGAGCTCCTTCCTATAAAAAGAGGATTACTGACGTAGTTATATTTTCTGAGAAAAGAGATGAAAACATTTTGTTTTCAAAAATAATCTCTTTTACGTTCCCGAAAAGGAACAATTGCTTTTCTTTAGAGAGGGTTACGACAAAACTTAGCTTCTGAAAGTGAAGTGTAATAGGTTTATGTTTTTGAAAGCGAGGATGAAAAACAATTTCAACGCTGAAAGACATTTTAACTCTGGAAGAAAACGAAATAGTGAGAAATATTTGGAATCCTGTTCATTATTATTATTATTATTTGCAATAATGTTGAAGTTGTTTTTGGTATTTATTTCTTTTTTCATGTCTTCTTGTAACATATTCCTTGAGAATCTTTCTCAGTCTTACTTTTCGATGCCTATTTTACCATAGGTCAGCCATTTAAAATTAGTTTGGTTACTTTAAAAAAGAAAAAAAAATGTTCCATGGGCGCTCCGTATTATCGTTTTTGTTATATCGTGTAAATTTTTATGAATTTTCCCGCGTCAGATTTAGGTTAGGTGTTTACCTCAGGTTTCACCGACACTAAAATTTCTTCCCCCTCTCACTGAGAAGTTCCCCGAAATAGGGAAATCTGTTGTGGGTTATTCTCTCTGTTCATACTGAACTGAGCTCCGAAGATATTTTTCTGAAAATTAAAAATGAAATGAATAATTACATATATTTATTTTAAGAAAGGTATTTCCTATACATATTTTGATTTTACAGTCGTATATTATGTGAATATGGAAAAAAATCGTTAATAGCTTGCCAGAGTACTGATATCTTTAATTCTATTTGGTTCCATTAGACGCCTCAGTATTTTGTTGCATTTTTTCAGAGGAAATTTAATATTTTCCTGTTTCTAAACCTGGTAACCTTGCCACTGACTTCTTATTTACGCCCCCGTAATACCGAAAAAGGCGATTAAAGATGCATATGTTTAAATCTTTCGTACTATTTATCTGTCTGTCTAAAAATATTAAATTTTTAGTAGTTTAAAGAGAGAAAAAAAAAATAAAGCTGAAGCCACTCATGACTTAAAATAAGAGAAAATATTTTTGCCGTTTTGCCGACGCAAAATTTCATTCCTTGCATTTTCCCTTAGTTCAAGTTGTTTCACAGACTTAAAATCCCTGAATATCTTAAAAGGTATGACTGAAAGAGAAAAACAGGGGGAAGAAATTTCGTGTCGACGATAAGTAGAGGATACCTATATGCAAAGCTTCCGAATAAGAGGAAAGACGACCGACTCCGACTGTTTTATCCCAAAATGATTCTGACTCCAATTCCACAGTCCTGATATTTAGAGTGGAATTTCGATTCAGTATTTCCCGTTTCTTACCTGCTCATGATTGCTTGCATCTTGATTGCTATTACTAGCGGTACCCTCACGGCTTTGCCCGTAGTAGAAAATGAAAAGGTCATTTGGTTCGCCTGTATATTTACAAATAATGGATGATGATTTTCTCGTCAATTTTCTATGTTAATTTGCTCGCCCTTTTTATGGTAATTTGCTCATCCACGTTCTGGTCATTTGCTCGTGCATGTTATGTTAATCTGCTCGTTCACGTTATGGTAATTCACTCGTTCATGGTGCAAATTCCTCGGTAAAATGTTCTTAAAATTGGAATAGAAAAAGAACAATATCGAGTTTTCGAAAAATCGCTTCGAGGTGCACACCCCCATACTACAACTAATTTTGTGCCGAATTTCATTAAAATCGGCCAAACGGTCTAGGCGCTTTGCGCATTCAGACATCCGAACATTGAGCTTTAATTAACGTAAAGATTGAAAGGGAAGGTGGAATCTCCAGGGTGACATAATCAGTGATGTCTGTATTGGTTAGGGTCGTGATTAGGTTGTGTCGGGCCTCGGTGGCCCGGGCTCCATTCTCAGGCGAGAAGGAACTAAACACTTTTCCCGTGCCTTGCGGACGCGCGTAGCAATCCCAAGGTTTCAAGTAGAACATGAGAGCTAGGGAAAAAGTAACGTAATCCCTTTGAAATAAATAAAAAAATTTGAAACTGCTTAAAGAAAGTGATTTCCTACATTTAAGCCCTTTCATGGAATGAAAATAGTGAGATTTACACGAAAACCTTGAATTTCTTTTCCATAAAGCCCTCTTCTTTCTTCATCTGGCATGGAAAAAGAGCGATAGCCCTTATCTCCCCTTATGCATTATATCGGTTTATTTTCATGCTGACTTCTAAGATGAGTTCGACAAATAAACTTATCTAAAAATAAAACTTTATGCTCTTGTATTTATAAGTCTTGATAGGCAGCGTATTGTTTTTTTTTCTTTTTCTTTTTTTCCATTGTGCTGATTATTTTCTCCCCGTCCAGAGTTTATTTTTTAAATCCCCCCCCCTCCCTTGATTCATGATAACACCGGTGTTTCAATGTATTGTGTTTGGTGTAGTCTTCGTTGAGCAAAATTTTATTGGTAATTTTTTATTTGAGGGGATGCTGCATGATTTTTCCCCCCTGAGAAAATCAATTAAATAAAAAAAGACGTAGTGTATTATCAAAGAAATATGATGTTGGAATAAAAAGTATGGTGTAATGATTAATCAGTGTTCAAAATGTACAAATGTAAATTACATAGCTTTACATTTTCCTTCTGAAGAAGGAAAATAACTTTGATTTGAAGAAGTACTTCGTTTTTTCCACAATTTCTTCTGCATGCATAATTTTCTTTATTTTTGAACAGTTTCAAACAATTTCCGTTTTTTTTTTTTTTTTTTTTTTTTTTTTTTTTTTTTTTTTTTTTTTTTTTTTTTTTTTTTTTTTGCGGAGTCCGTCAGGTTAAACATTAAAGTTTCAATTTGCGAGCATAAACGTCTCTTGCAGCAGTAGTGTGCGTATATTGATTGTAGAACGAATGTTATGGGTTGCCTATATATAGGCAAAATGTGTAATGGACCCAGGAGAAATTGCTAGATCTATTAGGTTTTTTTCTGCATACTAAGCAAAATCCATCAGCGCCAGGTGAACCTGCAGCTAGAGAGCATCTACGCATTTGAATAATTCACCTTGTTTGAGCAGTTCGATATATAACCAGTGATAAATGAAGCCTTTTCGATGAAGATTAATTTCATCTTCCTCTCTCGGAATGATTCCTCCTTTATCGATTGAGCCTTTTTAACATGCAATTCGCAGTTGATGGATGGCAATTCAATACTTGCTATTCGTGGCGTAATTTCTTTCTGGAATAACTTCGTCTGCGAGAAAAAAAAAAAAAAAGTCTGTTGGCATTATTTCAAGTTGGTTGGTGGAATCTTCACCGGTGAAAGAGTTTTTGATTGTTATTGAATTGTTTTAGTGGGGGTTTTCGCTCTCGAGAAAGAAAGTAGGGGTTTCGAAGATGGTTTTTACTTGTTGGATTTAGTAGGGAATTGAAAGCAAAGTAAAGCGTTAAATTTCGGTACATTATTTTCTTTAAATTCATTTTGCGTTCTGTAGGAATGAAAGGAGGGAATGTGTAAATTTTGGTTTAGTACATTTTTTTTTAATGGTAGTAGGTGAATACCTGGTGTGGGAGGAATGGTTAAGTAGTTCAAAATTGTTCGTCAACTACCAAATAGTTGGAGCGTTTGAACCATTGTGAAGGGATAAAAGGTGGAGGGAATGCAGCCTTTCATTCTTGAAGCAAATATTCCAAGTCACATGATTGGATTTTAAAGTGAAGTACTGAAAGAAATCAGGTTTTTCTTACTCATTTCGCACAAAACGTGTCGACCATTCGTCGTAGTGACTTGGGGGGATCTTTGCCTCAACTTTTTCTAAGCCAATGATTGGACTTTGCTTCCTCCACTTACTTATTTCTGCTTTGTAGTCTGAACAGGAAAATCAGGTTTTGCATTTTGGCATTAAGAGCTGGTTTTTGATGCCACAAGCGATTTTGATTTGACAGTTAAAATCCTCGAGGAAAGCAGATAAACCAGAAGTTTTGGAAAAGTTGAAGTAGCTGAGACGCGAGTTTTTGAATGAAAAAGTAGATACAAAGAGAATTCTTGAAAAAAAAGGGGGGGGGGATTTTGAAAAGAACAACGAATAAGCGGAAAAATTTTGAGATGAAAGAAAAATAAGTCGATTAATTTAAAAAGGAAACTGTGTTCCTTGGGAGCGTCTTAAAAAAGCCCCGAGAAGAGATAGAAACGATAGGACTCTACTTCAACAAGAACTAGTTTTCTTGAAGATAAATAAAATAATAAATTTTCACGTTTGAGTTAGTTCGTTTTGTAGATTTCATTAATTTCCTATGTCGTAACACTGGCAACGATTGATCAAAATAGGAAAGCAAAAGTAGTAATTATTGTATATATCGTTGCCTCATAGCAACAGTAGGATATCTTAGTGTTATTTTTGGTATTAGATGTGTTAGTGTAGCTCTGAGGCGACGATATAGTACTTAGTACTGCTTAGTCTTTGATATTTCTTAATTGAAATGAAACGCTTTGAAATGTGATTGCTATTGTTTTCTGTGGAGATTCTAAATACAGTAAAGAATAAAAGTTTTGTGAGAAAAGAAGCGTTGTCGTCACGTTTATCAGGAAAATGTTACCCAAAAATTTACTGAGCAAATCTTCAATTTTTTAAAACGTTTTTTTTTCTTTGCACATTGAATTTTAAAGAAAGAAAAAAAAAAGGTGGGGGGGGGGGGGGGGGGGGAGGTGAAAAATTGTCTGCAGAAAAATGTTTATTTTATTACTTATGTTTTTGCATGTGTATGTATACGTAAATTATTGTGTGTAATCCTATCTTTTTTTATATTTTAGGTAAGAAACGTTTTCTTTTCTTGGAAAATTTTAGAGGATGCATACTGTCATAAGTAAGAGTTGATTCCTTATTTTTAATAAACTTTTTGTGTAAACTCAATTGAGCAAAAAATATTTTTGTTCAAAAATATATTTTTAATGGAATGATGCTTTAAACGTAAAGATTTTATGATAAAATATTTAAATAGCGCTGTTATTTGGAAGTAATGATAATATTATGTAGCATTTACATCAAAATAAATGAGTTTTTTTATTTCAGACATGTTCATAGACACCTAATCGTTTTTTTTTTTTTTTTTGAAATCTAAATATTTGATGAAAATTATCTTTGAACATGTGAAGCAGTGAAAGAAAATATATTTGCTTACAAAAGCAATCTGAAGTTGTTTAAACGTATTTCAAATGTTGATCCTAAACTCCTTTCCAGTATTTTTCAAGCATGAGCCTTTGTGTCACCGTTTTGTTAATAAGTTTCGCCGTCGTAAATTTCGATTAATCCAGGCTCATCCATTACTGCAAACGAAACCACATTCAAGTCAAATATTGGTTGTGAAAAATGAGTCGGCAATTGCAGAAAAAGTTCGGTTTTTGACAGGTATTATTCCTACAGTAATTCTTCAGCCGTGATTTATGACCTCAGTGAATGTCGAGAATTGATTTCTTTTCCTTCTCCCTCTGGAATTTTATTCGACTTTTTATTGTCTCCTCGATTACCGGGAGAGTTTGTTTTGTGGAAATATGGCGTTATTTACAATGTACTTTTGATAAAAAAAACTGGCTTATGGGTTTCAGAAAGCATTCAGCTCCGATTAGAACGTTGAATTTGGCAAACGTTCGGCAACGAAGGTTTTTTTTAATTTAATTTTCTAACTTATGATTAAAATAAATGTATACCATATCTCGAATTTATATTTATTAATATGAGACGAGGGGGGGGGGGGGTAGGGGAGAAGTCTTCTCCGAATGTGACAGTAGTCTGTGGGAATTTTTCCTGGTATCCATTCACCTGGTACCATTCAATGAAATAGTTAAATAATTTAACTAATAAAAAAAGGGATATATTCCTATGATCTAATTGAATGTGATCTCATACGGCGAAAGCTCTTAGTTTTAAAAATTCGATACTGGAAAAAAAAAAAAAGTTTTCGTCTAGTTGAAAATGCCTTACTTATTTTTTTTTTTTTTCAAGTTTAAATTTTATTTATATATTTTTAAAATGTTTCTAATGGTTTTCATGTTTACTATAAATTAGATTATTGTAAGAAAATGCATGTTGCAAGATTTTTTTTTGAACGAGCAGAATGTTTGGAAAAAATAGGCTCATTGCCTTTGCATTTGTTGTCATGTCATTTCAATACACAATCTTCGCTCACTCAAAAGATTTCAAACCGATTATTTTTCTACCATGTCTTCCTCCATTTAAATTTATTTCAGAGAAAATTATCCTTACTTTTGCTAATTCAAATTGACGCCGTCATAACGTGCCGAGACAAATACTGCATTAATTTCGCATTATATCCTCTACCCTTTGTAATAATCGATGTATCGATAACATTTCAGCTGCCTTTATCAGAATTCTGAATCAATTTCTTCCAGCGCCGATTTTCAAATCGAATCTTCACTCTGGCGACACACCCTCTGATTTATTCTATTTTCCTTCACAGCTGATTGGATCTCGAATTCAAAACTGCTTGGCGACCGGCTGGCGACGTGTGCCGGTTTCTCCATTAACCCTAACTCGTGGTCGACTGGAGGTCATCAAAAGGTCTTGTAATGAAACCGAAGCGAAAAGCAAACGTCAATCAGATTTTTTTTTAACCGTCTCTCTCTTTTTTTTTTCTTTTCTTTTCTTTTTATTTATTTTTTTCAATGCGCCTGATGTCTGGTATGATATTGGGACATCACTCTTGATGTCGTTTATGCCCTATATTAAATGCTGTTTATCTTTTCTTTTATCATTCTTGACATTATTCGTCGTTTATCAGAATCTGGAATTCTGGACAGTTATGACGATGACGCATGTGCGGAAAACTAGCAGTGTCTCGCGTAAGTTACTCATCTGTCTGTGAAGTGAAATATTGATTTCAATTAAATCTGCAAAATGGATATATGAACTCATGGGCGTGATATTTCTTACTGCATTCGGTGAAATTGTAGTGGTACTGAAACATCCCTTCGAGCGTGCAAATAAAAGTTCCGTAAAAATGTCAAAACCGGTGGTTTTTTTTTCTGAGCTTATTATTTATTAATTTATTATTATCAAAATTATTATTTGAGTCATTTGAAGAAATTCCAACCTGGACACTATTCAGTAGGTGTACAATTTTTTCGTAGTTTTTTTAATTCTGTTCATTTTTCTCTCGTGTTAGCAGTGGCCAAAACGATTTAAAAATGTGTAAACAGAGCAAAGACGGAAGGGGAATAATTAAAAAAAAAAAAAAAAAAAAAAAAAAAAAAATGCTGAAATGAATATTGAATTAACATTCATAATGTGAGATAAACATTTGATCAGTCCGTTTGTTCACTACAACTTAAGCAAATATAATAAAAATATAATACGCCCGTACTAAAAGCATTTTGGGGAAAGATAATTGCTATAAAATGAGAAACTGCCTCCAAATGTTGTATATTTTTATTTATTTCTTTTTTTTAAATCAAAGTATGCTGTTATAAGTATCTGAGACGTTTTATCGAAAATTAGCAAAATGTATGGACTCAGTATGAATTTATATAGCCTTTGATATTTATTATCTTTAAAAGTAGAAATAAAAAGTTGTATTTTGAATGATATGTTAATTGTTTTCATTGTAGACAGTGCTGTAGTTGTAAAATATATTTGGAGGAACTCGCCTTGGGGTTTGGTGGACTCATCAATAGAATAAATAGGTGGTTCAAGACCAATTTACATTACATTTGCATACTTTTCTACAATAAAAAAACGAAATATATCTCACAGGGTTCGTTGATTTAAATCAACTTGATTTAAATCAAGTGATTTTTTTTAAAAATCATTGATTTAAATCAATTGATTTGAATTAAGTGATTTTTAAACAAAATCATTAATTTAAATCTGTTGATTTTACTATCATAAATTAATTTTGCATTTTTAGAATGTACTGCTCTAAATTTAACTACACTGCATTATAATATCTTAACTTCAACAGGATGAAAACTACATAGTTCCCCCTTTCTGTGTTTGTAGCAGATTTTCACTTTATATTGCATTTACTCCAAAATTACAGTTTACATCAAAATAAAAGTTTGGAGTTTTTCTTATACACAGTTCAGATATAGTTCAGAAAAGTATTTGTTCGACATATTATTTTACACTAAAAACGTACATAATGGAAACCTTATCTTTAAGCAAAGCATAAAACAAAATCACATCTTATCTAAGCATTATAACGTATTTATAAATCTTAAGATATTATTGAATAGTTTAGTTAGAGAACTTATCTTAATTTCAAAAGTAAGTTGAATGGATTCATCTATTATATGAAATATATTATGTTTATAAGTGTAAAGTAATTAATATTTACAAATTTTTGAACAGGTTGAAAAAAAAAACTAATTTATGTAAAAAAATATGATTTAAAAAAAATCGATTTTTTTTTTTATTTTTTTTTAAAAATAAAAAAAAATCACGAACCTTGATATCTGGGAACGGTCTCTTCGCGTGCTTCTCAAACGACAGCATCGGTTATGTATCTTTTATTTCTATTTATCTTTTATTAAATGCTTGCTGTCTTCTGAATTTCGAATAGGTAAAGTTTCTTATCTTTCTTCCTACAAAAATTATAAAAAGTACTTAATTTCTTTCACGTTTGAGAAAAATGGGTGCAAAATTATTGCAAATCAAACATTCTCGTTGAATTCACAATTTCCATTTTTCTCTTCTACTGCAACCACAAAGTTTTTTTCCTTTAAATTGGATCTGTATATAAAGACATAAAAGTACCATTTTCGTCTCTAGGACATCGTTAAATATCCGTTAGACTCGAATCGTCCTTTTAAGAATGAAAGGAATCGATTAAATGTAACCCGCATATGCTGTAATATTTTTCGTCGAACAAATACTGGAAGCTCTTGCCATTTTGATGCTCTTTCGTATTTGATACAGGAGCATTGGCTAGATGTTGACCAATCCTCTTCCTGTATTTTTTATCGATAGTTTGAAAACTTCGGTATCTTTATCGATGTGGAGGAAAAAAATTGATAGAAAGGGTTCATTTTTTAAAAAAAAATTCATGATTATTTTTTTTTTTAATTTTTACTATCGATTGTGGACAAATGGAATTAAATTATAATTTTATTACACGTGATCAATTACAGTTGGGAACATTTAAATTTGATTTCACTGCAATGAGTCTATTGCAGCTGGAAAAAAAAAAAACCCGCTGCATTAACAGTTAGGGAATAGCTTGTGTAGCGGTTATTTAAATTTTCGAAAAAGCAGTCCCCCCCCCCCCCCCCCGCCGATTTTCATTTCACGTGATCTATTGCATTTGAAAACACATAAACTTGCTTTCACTGCGGAAAGTGTATTGTAACAAAAAGACTACATTTACAGGGAGGATCTAGCTGCTTCTGAATTTCAATTTTTGGATTAGCTATATTTTACCCTTTTCGTGATTTTCCTTGCACTTGATCGATTGCTTTTTAACGTGCATATAAAGTTGCGTTCCTTACGAGAGATTTATTATTGTAAAAAAGCCACAATTTCAGGTAGAGACCAGCTTATATAGCTGCGATAATTTCAATTTTCGGAATAGAAACATGTTATGTTTTTTGGGATTTTTATTACACGTAATCAATTGCCTTGGGGAACTTGTAAATTTACTTTCACTGCAGTGTGTGTGTTTCAACAAAAAGGCTCCGTTTACAGGGATGAACCGGCTTGTATAGCTGCGTTAGCTGTTTCTGAATTTTCAGTATTCGGAGTTGTTGATACACGTGATCGATTGACTTTGGAAATAGGCTCTCAGTGGCAGCCTGTAAATTTGCTTTCACTTAAGCGTGTGCGTTTCAACAAAAAGGCTGCATTTACAGAGAGGGACCGGCTTGTATAGCTGCGATTAGTATAAAATTTCAATTTTCGGAACAGCTGCTTTTTTTGGTTATTTTCATTATGCTATTATGCACGTAATCAATTAAAGATGGAAATATGTAAATTCGCTGCTTCCGCTGCAGGAAATCTATTATAGTTAAAACGCTACATTTACAAGGGGGGTGGGGGTGACCAGCTTAATAACTTTGGCGTTACATAGTCGGATCGCAACTTATATTTTGTACGATTTTCCGATTTCATGATGTTAGAAATTTTGCCCTTTATACAATTTCAGTCTAATTAACTGTAGTAATTTTTTTCCCGATTTATATCGACTTTCAGGAGCTTTGTTTTTTACTTTTCCCGGCGATTTTGAATTTTTAACAAGTGTTAAATGTAGTGCAGACGCGTGTATCAAGGTCGCAAGAAATTCTCTCTCCCCCTTCTCCCCTGAAAAGAAAATAAGAGTACGTAAAGATTCGGGACACACAAGTTGTCGAACAGTGAACACAAGTGTTTGTATTTTATTCTGTTTTGTTTATTCTTGTATAATTTTAATGCATTGTTATATTTTAATGCGCGTACTTTTTAAACTAAACTATTTCATTACGTTTTCCTGCAAATTTTACTGTACTTATTCTGTTTTGACATATTGTTGACTATACTGCCGTATGCAGGTAAACGGCAGTATCTGCAGAAGTGAGGTTTTGAGATATATGAAGAAATGTGTGGAATTAGACGTTTTTTTTCGCGATTTTTTTTTCAGCGGAAACCAAATAAACGATTTATTACAATAAAGATAACGTACAATAGATGACAGAAATGCAAAAAATGAGAAATGAAAAATTTGCCGTTACTGCCCTTTACCTGCACATGGCAGTATACACACTTGTTATATTTTAATTATATTATTTTTACATCAATTATATTCTTTAAAAAAATTTTTTTTTTGTATTTTACAATTTAATGTATCATAAGTTTTTTTTCCATTTTTATTCGTAAAAGTAATGAACGATTTTTGTTTTCTTAACTTTCCCTCTTTTTCTTTAAAATCATAAGGTATGTTCTATATCATAACATATTTTGGCGTTGCTGACTTCCATTTTCTGTCATTAAAAATGGCTCGTTTCTTTTCTAAAAGATGAAGCGTTAAAAGTAATTTAAACTTTGGTTTAATCCTGTTGATGGACTCCTACATTGATTTTCATCAATCTCTAAAAAGTCTGTTATCTGTTTCACCTCTTTATTAGTTTGTTCTCTCTAATTGATCAGTTAAACCTAATTGGGAAACGGGTAAAATGTTCCCGGTTCTTTAAACTGAGCAATTAACGGCCAATTTGTAAACAAGCGTTATCTCTGGATAACTGTCAGCGGTGTCCACAATTTTGTATCTGTCCGGAACTGCCATTTAAACAAATTGCTTCTGAAATTTGATATAGCGGTATCAGTATTTTTATCAGCATTAGCTCGTACATAATTTCGCTGTTTTGGATAATTTGTGTCTCCGAAAATTAGTGTTTTGCCTCGAGTTTAACAGGAAGTATGGTGGAATTTCTTTTTACACTATTTAAGAGAAAATTTGATTTGAAAATTGATTGAAAAATTAATGACTTTTAAAAGTCAAGTTTAGGTTGATACTAGAAGTTTTAAAACTCTCGTTTCTTCTTGTTTTTTTTCCCACCTTAATCGTGACTTAACGTTAATGCATTTGATTGGAAACCAGAAAGTGCCATGTTTCAGTCGTCCGTTTGAGAAACGAAGAGTTGAAGTGACGAGTCAAGTATTCATCGAGTGTTGCTCCCTTGTTTCTCTGATTTTCTCTTATTCCATGTGAGACACCTGCCCTTTTGAGTCCTCCAGTGCTATGTATTCATACTCTACATATATAATACTATTTTTCATGAAGTTTTTTTGTCTGCATTTATTTAACCCTCGAAACTACTTTTAAAGGTGGTATTTGTAGTCGAGCTCAAATTGAGTATTGCTTTTTTTTTTTTTTTTTTTTTTTTAAGTTTTGCGCCTCCATTCTGATGCCGCTTTTAGAAGTATGTTTTAAATATTTCATGTTCTCAAATGAACACAAAATAACTGTATTTAGGTAAAATGCATTACGAGGAGCTACTTGGTGACAATCATTCATTTTTGTTAAAAAGGGCAGATTCGACTTCTGTGCTTAGCTCGACAGTATAACTTTAAAGGAATAAACCGATCTTTTCTGTACTGAAAAATGTTTCCTAGATTAGCCTAAGCTTAACACATTAAACAAACTAAGACTCTACTGCGCTGAGCGCACACATATGTGTAACATGGCTTATAATAGGTCAGTGGTTTGGTTCTTTTTCCTATTATAATTCAATGGTGTTGAGTTGGCAAAGCAGTCGATTTCTATACTGCCGTGGAAAGGTAAAGCGCATTATCTGCGGAAATGAGGTTTTAAGATATTCGAAGAAGCGTGTTTGGGATTCCTTACTAACAATAGGGAAATGTTGGAGTTAGCCGGTTTTTTTTTCTCCCTTCCTTTATTCTCAGCGGAAACCAAGTAAGCAAGCTCGTACAATCAAGTCAAAGCACAACAGATGACAAAAATGCAAATAAATAAAAAATGAAAATACGCAGATACTGCGCTTTACCTTCCTACGGCAGTATACATTCTCACTCCTATTGTCCTTTAAATCAGCCTTAACTAGATGATAGAGCAGGAATTAGTAAATGGAGTGAGCAAGTCCAAGCATTGTCTTTACAAAATCTGACCCAAAGACTCCAAGTCACGTGACTCAACAGCGACAAATGGCTGGCACGTTTTGCGTGAAACAAACGAAAGAAATCTTTCTTACGATGGTTTGCATTAAAATCTATCACGTGACTTGGGGGGGGGGGGGCTTCTCTCCACGAATGAAAGTCTTAACTCCTTCTATGTTATCTTTTCTCAATGATTCCCGCCCCCCTTCTGTTCCGGGATCATCCGCATCAGTTTACCATCTTTACGGATTCTTGTGGCTCTAAAAGAATTGATCTATCACAATATTTACCTACAATATTATCCCAACTTTGTAACACTTGATAGTTTCGAGAAAATAATTTCTACCTTAAGTAAGCGACTGCAACATACTTCTTTCTTTTCCTTCTTTAAATCCATTAAGTCGAAATTGCTTTTCCTTTTACGACGACCGTCTATCGCGAGATAAGCATCATATTGCCTAGCTTTCATGTGATTATTTCGTCCTGATCCAAGTACATTATACAAGCTTTCGTGTTATCTCTGTTTTTCTGGCAGCATTTACATCAATTTATGTGGTGTTTCGCTCAGTTGTAGTGCTTTTCCCGGACGACAGCGCCGCCCGAGGATTTATAATCTCAAAAGTGATTGCAAAAGTTTTGGATGAAACGTCTTGAGCTCTTACTAATCTTGCTAAAGAGTTGGGGTGTTGGCGTTTTGTGAGTTTGATAGGGGGATGGAAGTATGAGTTTCGACCAGGTCGGATGAATTTTCGGATTAAAAATAGCGATAGGAATTAGAAAAAATGGTTTAGAATCAATATTGTGATTCGCAGCTGAACCATTTTGTCTCTTGCTTAGTCATATCCATATTTTTAATAGACTATTTTATTAAATATTTTTTAAAGGCAAAGTTTTATTGTTTAGTGTATTCGTAAAAATGCTTTTAAACCTTAATTTAGAAACATTTGCAACGCAATGAAAGCGTTTCGAAAATATTTAAAAGGCCAAGTTTTATTGTATGGGAATTCGTTACATCCAATTTTAAACATAATTATACATTAATGTTTTAAGATAATTTTATCTCAAAGCATTTCTTGTGTTTCTTAAAATTATCAGTTAAAATACTAATTAAGAAATATTTACAAAATGTTTTAATGTGCTTGTTAGATCCTTTTCTGAAATATTTATAGAATGTGCTATAGTCGTTGAAACATTTTAAAGTAATTAATGTAGAAATATTATACTTGGGGGGGGGGGGGGGATATTTTGAAATAATTTTATTGCAATCTTTTACATGTATTAAAAATTATAATTTGAGACATTTAATGTTTTTAAAGTACATGTTAGAAATTTTTTAAAGATGAATTATTCTCTTCATTATATTTTGATTTTTACAATGAGCTTTAAAAAGTGTATTGTTTTCGTTAAAATACTTACGAAGTACCTCTAATTCAGAAATGTATTCAAAACATTAATAATAATTGTTTTTTCTATTATTACAAGTTTATCTAGAAATTATTATTATTATTTTTTATATTTTTTTTGAAGAATAGTAATGTCTAAAATGCATATTCAACATTGATTCAGAAGTATTTTTAACATTTTGTCTCACCAACGTTAAATATTTCAAATTTTTGAAAATATTTGATTAAAAATCTTCTTGGCTAGTTAAAAACACTTTGAATAATTTTTATTCTAACTTCTTACATTTTCTCCATTAAAATTGAGACCGTCTGTTGTCCTCTTTTTGTATTTATTAGTTGATTTTAAATTCACTGCAAAAGCATTATTATATCGACCTACAACTCACTGCAAAGTATCTTAAACTGCTGCGATTTTCAATTTTTGTTTCATGCTGGAACGGAACTCGAAACAGGAGTTGTTGATATTCTCTGGATATATCTGGCCTCGGCAGCATAATGAGAACTTGAGCACAAGACGAAAACACTCGTAAACGGAAAGACAACCGCTGGGGCGAGGAAAAAAGCCGCCTACGTGAGCAGCAGCGGATGGGATTGGCTCATCCGTGGATCTTGGCGCGCATTTGGAATGCTAATTCTCGCCAGAATCTGTGCTCTGCATACCAAGCGGTTTCTTTTGTATATTTCGGCCATTGCTTTATGGGATCATGTTTTGATGGGAAGTGTAATGTTTTTTCCAGTATTGCAGTTAAAAGCCGCTTGTCGGGGTTATTGCAGTTTTAATTCACCGCATTTTGCGGGAAATGGGGGGGTTGGGGAGGGGGGCCGTCGAATTGAAATTTGACAAAAGGGAAGTACAGTGAAATCCCGTTGGAATGAAATCAAGAAACCGCAAATTTTGTTCGCTGTTACGGAAATTTCGATGCAATGGAATTGTTGTTGTTGTCGTGTGCCAGCCAGGCTGGCGATTTGGGGTGCGCTGCTTCACTTTTTTCAACTGTACCTTAATTTGGTGTGAAATCCGACTTCTACAGTACACACATGCTATTAGGACCCGTCTGTAGGGTAGGCAACCATTCACAGCATAACAACACATTCACACAAAGGAAGGAACAGGGCAGTAGAGAGAAAGTACATCCATGCCCGAGCCGGAATTCGAGCCCGGACCTTCCTGTCAGACTTCTCTGACCACTAGACAAGACAGGCGGCTTGCAATGGAATTCAAGCAACTTAATGGCAACTAGATTGGCACTGAAAATGTATTTCGTTGAAACGGATGTTTCGTTTCATTTGTATTCGTTGTAACGGGATTTCACTGTCTTTTACTGCCTTGATAAATTGTGAAACGTTATTTTTTTTCTATTCAGCAAAAAAATGTTGATTTGACACCATTTTCATGTTGTTTTTGACTTCGAGGCGGCCGCCGAAGATTGTAGTCTAGCCGCTCTGGCAGCTAGTAATAACACAAAAATTGGTCGATTGCTATTTGAGCACCACTTTGAAAAAATAAATCAATGAACTTAAAAGTGTACAAAAGGTCTCAAGTAACCGATAAAATCTCTTCCACCAAAATCAAGATGTCGTATTTATGAAGTAATTCATTAAAAATATATTGCTTACATTAATTAATGTATGTAAGACTTTGAATTTCGGCTAATAGGGTAATTTAATACTACATGAAATATGTTTGGTTCTTCGGTTTATAGATGTGTGTATTTTAGTTAAATAAAAGGATTTTTTTTTTAATTTACAGAGATTTTTTATTAACTCAAGGAATTTCCTATAAATTCTTAACTCGGGCATCGCCGTACAGGTACGCTAGTTTCTAATAAAAGAAATGAGGGTGCCCTGTAGCCTTCAAAAATAATTTTCATTCTAAATTCCGTCCATTGTGTAGAAATTTGTATTAAATTGAAAAGAAACAGAGAAGCTTAATTCCCTTAAGCTACCATGCGAATTTAACAGGGTTGATCTAATTTCATGCATATTTCCTTCTCCCTCCCTCTTTTTTTCATCAAGTTTATGACTACTGTAAAAGCATATATTTTCGCGAGTCGTAATTTTTGCAAAGAATGATAATAAGTTATCTCGCGAGCTGAAAATTTCGCGAATTCGATATGAACGGAGCCGAAAGTTGAAAAATCCCAAAATTACCTAAATATATTCAAGAAATAATTGTATAATTAACAAAGTTTTGTGTGTATTTCTTATTTAAGTTACTGTGCAGTAAAATATTAAATTTTGTGTAAGTGAAAAATTTATAATTTTTTACTATTTGAGGCGTAAGGAAAAAAGAGAAAGTTCGGGAGCTTCTGGATGAGCTTGCAAAAATTAAGACTTCGCGAAAATAAATGCTGTTGTTTTTCTTTGGGCAAAATGTTGAGGAAAAATCACTTGATACACTGTACTGCCCAGGGCTGTTTGGTTTAAACCACGGTTTAAACCAATTGTTTTTTTTAAAAACCATGTGGTTTTTTTTTTAATTTTTTTTTTTTGAAAAACTTCATTGTTCCCCCCCCCCTCCCAAATGTTTTCATAAGTTTCACATATTATTGCAAAGAGTAAAATCTAATTGATGCAAAGTAACTAGCAAAGCTATATAGATAAATTATAGATTTAAAAAATTAAGAAAGTTATATTTTTGAAGGTAATGGAAATTCGATCAGTAGTTTTCTTTTTTTTTCTTTTTTTTTAAAAATCAATACAGCTTTTTTGTTAGGTATATAAATATGCAAGGCAGACCGACTAAGATTTTCTAAATTACATGGAGAAAAAATTCTAGTAGCTCTTGTTTTATTTATTCGATTATCATTATTTTTTGTCTTTTGCATGTCAA
Source organism: Uloborus diversus (assembly GCF_026930045.1). Classification (NCBI taxonomy): domain Eukaryota; kingdom Metazoa; phylum Arthropoda; class Arachnida; order Araneae; family Uloboridae; genus Uloborus; species Uloborus diversus. Next base: position 36,487,717 of record NC_072738.1, read on the forward strand.
AATAGTCCAAAAAGCTTATTTCAACCAAAACTTCATTTACTATCTAATTTGCTTGATTACTTAAGATTTATTGAGATAGATTATGTACCATTGAAGCGATGCATTGTGTAAAAATATCTTAACACTAGAATATTTAAATGGAAAGAGCAAAAAATTAACTAAAGAAGTCCATGAACACTTAGAGCAGGCATAAAATTGCACTTGTACCTGCATACTTTTTGCATTCCCGACTTGCGATGCAGTCGGAGCAGGAAAAGAATATGTATAAAATTATGAAAATAGCCATGAAACTGCACTGTTAACAATTCAGGAAGATTTTCTGGTAATTGTTACTGTAAAAGGCGGACTTAACGAATCGCTGATTTTTACAGTAATTTATACCGGAATAAGCGATCCCAACTCCAATTGGTTGCTGTGGCCTACCGAGGAAACAGTAAAATTTTACAGTAATATTGGATTTTTACGGTAATAATTACTGGCAACATGGATGCCAGTAACAATTACCGTAAATTTTCCGGAAAATTTTTAACAGTGTATGTGCTCTTATAAAACAAATTTAATGCCAAATTTTCACCTTTAAAAGAACTTTTGTGATCCCAATATAGTGAAAAAAGTCTCATGTATGAATGGTAGGAGAATCAATAAACATTAATTTTTATGACATTTTTAAAGTATGTTAAAAGGGTATTTTCATTTGACTTTGTACTGAGGCTTTTAATTAAAATGATATTTTTTTTCTTTGATAAATAAATTGTATTCCTAAATGCATTAAACCAGGAGAAATAATGTCTACAATGGGAAACATAATTATTTTCTTACAACCTACTTGTCCTGTTTCTATAATTGTTGTCATTGATACATTAGGCAAATAAATTACATTATTTGTAACTTTTTTAAAAATCTTTAAACGGAATATGCGTTGATCTTTTGATTTTTAAAGTTGTACAATGTACATCAAACTTATGATTCATTTGTAGATACTGCAAAAAATACTTTCCATGTTTAAGAATGCGTGATTTTAATTTTACTTTTATTTTTTTATTTATAATAGATATTTATGATTGAGGAAATTTGCCAGAATTTATTCTTGGTTGTTAGTAATTGATAATGCCTGAACTATCACAGTTAATTATTTCTTTGATTATTTATACCAAGACCCATTTACTTATTGTATTTTTTATAATTGTTAAAGATTTTAAACAATATTCTCCTACAGAAATCTCTGAGTACGAGGAAATGAACGTACAAGATTTTATTCTTAATTATGTAATTAATTACGAAGAAATTAGGTACAAATATAAATATTAAACGTTCCTTAACAATTAATTCATAAAATCTTCATGATTTTCCTAGAATGAAATTGTTTGTCTTAGAAATACTAATAAAAACCAAATAAACCCGGTTTAAACCAAAAAAAAAAAAAACCTGGTTTAAACAAACTCGGTTTTTATACCAACCCTGGTACTGCCGCGAGAAAGTAAGGAGCAGTATATGCAAATATTTCATCTCCCCCCCCCTCCCAGCACATTTTTTTGTCATCTATTGCACAATCTTGCTTATTTGGCTTCTGTTGAAAATAGCACAAAAAAGAAAAAAGAAAAAAAAAGAAAAAATCAAAATGCAGGATTGTCTTGTTTGTATGAAATCCAAAACGTATTTCTTTTTCAAATAGATCAAAAACTCATTTCCGCAGATATTGCGCTTTACCTTCTCACTGCAGTGTACTAATCTGAAAGCATAATTAATACACGTCAAATCTTATCGCATTCAGAACACGTGGCTCAAACATTTTCATTCTATCGAAACGAGCGCCGAATATTTTATGAATGCTAAGCTAAAAAATTTATGAAGTCTGTGTTTAAAACTAATGGCGTAAAAATCGCGCTTGTGTGGAAATTCTACATAATTTAGAGCGCTCCAAAGTGACATCTGGGAGAAAATCATTACTTGGGCGTGACCACGTTTTGATCCGCTAAAATGTTACTTTTCTGATTTTTTAAACAACATGCGGGGATAAAATTTTGTAATCATGGCAAAAATAGCCTAATTGTTCAAACTTTGTTGCGAAAAGTTTATTTTTAAAGGGAAATACCTGTGTGTGACACAGGTCCGACGAGAGGCCATGTCGACCTAATCGGAAACTAGGGTCCCGGCGACAATGACACACATACACAAAAAAAAAAAAAAAAAAAGGCAGACTCCGGTAAGAGAAAACTTAAAGATTAATTAAAATTTATACTCTTTTGGTATTTACTCTTGTGGGACTTAAAATAAAGTTAATTATTTTTTAGTAAGCAGTTTTGATTTTTCTCTCCCCCTACCCTTTTTCCTTCTTTTTTCCCTTTTCTTTTCCCGCTTTTTTCTTCTCCCCCATTTTTTCTTTTCTTTTTTTTGGGGGGGGGGAGGAGGGGGTATGGGAAGGGCCCGCCGGACAGAACTGATTAGGGGTCCGCCTTGGCTCTCTGCGGCCTGTATGTGAGAAGGGGATAGTTCTACTTTTTTTCAGTTTTAGCGTTTTACATTGAAATCTATGTAGAAAATATTATCTTTTCTCAAGAAGTGGTTTTGTAACGCGTTCTCTAGTTCTTACGTAGTTAGTAGATAGTTCTCAATCCTATAGTGTTCTCCTACACAGTTAGCAAATGTGGTGTAAGCAACCTTGGAAGTCATCCCCTTGAAGAATTACATCTGAAGTTAAAACTTGATTCTAAAATTCAATAACAACCTTGAGAAATAAATTGAAATGTGGAGTTGCCATTCTTCTAATTATTATCATTCAAAAACATGGGGTTAAGTGTAAAAACTAAAGAACTTAAAAAATAAATAAATAATAATAATAATCTTCATATATATAACAGTCAAAATCACTGTTCGAGTAACGCTCTGACGTCACAAACAAAGAAGCTCGTGCCATAGTATGCGCGACGGCATTATTTCATTGTTGAAACACCAAGAATTCAGTAATTTATTTATGATTTGATAATATTTTTTGGCAGTGTTTGACATGCAGGGAAATAAATGCTTTATTTTGACAAGACTGAACTGGATCCGGTATCTTAACTGTTTTACTGGTAAGACTGTCATTATAGGAGAATGAAGAAACAAAAAAATGGTCAACAATGAACGCTATCTACTGGAGTTAAGGGTTAATCCACTGGGGTTAGGGTTACAATTTCAACTATCAAAATATCACCAAACAGGCAATGGCTTCGTTCAAATGTAGAAGCAATATTCACCCGTCATTCCTTGACGAGCGATTTTCTTGTAATAATAACAAATCAAGATAATAATAATAGCTGTGGGCATGGATATGCGGATAAGACAACCTTCGAAATCGTTCAGTTTAAAAGCATTTTCCGACATCTTAAATTAAACACCGAAATTGAATAACGTTTTTTTTTAATTCTCAGAGAAACGAAAATGCCGGAGAAGTAAACCATCGAAATGCTTCTGTTTATAGTTACAACAAAGTTTGAAATTAATGAAATTGAATAACGTTTTTTCAGTTTTTACGGGAATATGAATACGTAGAAGCCAACCTTTTAGATTTGTTTCTGTTCAGAAAGATAGTCAAGTCAAAGGCTGAAATTGAAAGGCACTTGTTAAAAATTGATTGGAGGACTAGCAATGTCGAGGAACCAATCTTATTTGAGTGTATCCTCCAGTTTTAAAACATTTTCGTTTGAAACTCAAAGCTGAAATTGAAAAACGACCTTTTGTAGAAATGCAAATGCCAGAAATACAACCTTGCTTTCCGGTTCAAAATGTAGTTTGTTAAAATATCTGAAAATAACTCTTGAAATCGGAGATTATTGGAATAGAGAAATGAACACTTTCTGTTTTCTCCTGACTGAGAAATTTGATCTGTCATGCGCATTCAAAATTAAAAACCAATTAAGTTGTTCTTCTGTTTGTTACAGAGATTTATCTAAATATCTTTTGGTTAGCTAGAAAACATGGTATAAAACAAGAGAGCGTGAGAACCGGCCCTGGAATTTACGGGCCAGCCGGCCCCTTAAGAGTTGCTCATTGAAGAGGAGACGTCCCACCCTCCTCAGGGGCGGATTCAGGGGATCAGTTGACCCCCTTGTGACAAGATTTTTTTAATGATTATTATTCAAAACTTCAAATTTTTAGATCCGAAAAAATAAGTATCTGGAATTAATATTTTCCCTTTTTTTGCTTCGTACTGTAAGGTTTTTCTTCCCAGTACGCCATAATTCAAAGGTTATGACTGAGTTCGTTTACTGGGCTACTGCTATTATGAGTTTTTGTTCATTTTCAAAAGAACAATCACCTCTAATGAGCTTAAAAGTTTTTTCAGAGCACTCTTCCACTTCAAACCACAACGTTTCGTGTGCTGTAAAATATTTATGTAAATGTATCCAACTATTTAATACGGTAACGTGACCAGCCTGTCTGACAAAGAAATATGATTTTTCGTGAAAATTTGGGGGAATTTGATCCATGGCACAGGTTACGCCTTTGAAAAATTTAGGGCCAGGGGGTAATTTGAGAGGGTTTTGATCTAAATTTTTGGTGGGGGAGGGGGGGGGGGACCGTAACCTATGAGGGAATAGGGCATCACCCTTGGGCGAATTGGCACCCCTGTTTAACTGATTTTTTTATACGGTATAACATGCTGACCATTGTAACTTGACCCCCCCCCTTTCAAAAAATTCTGGATCCGCCCCTATCCCTCCTCTAGTTTTTTCAAAATGTAAAAGGCAGAGTGGATCCAACTTCTAGTTTTAGGGGGAGTCATCACTAGAATTTGAGGATTCAAAGAAGGAGAATTGCGTTTACGAATGTGGAGAAAAAGAATTAGTAAAATGAACACCTGCATGGTAAAAAAAGTTTGATATTCGTGCAGTAAGTGGGGATGGGGAGGGGAGGGGGGGGTGGAGGAGGAAAATATGAAAAGAAAAGAAAAATCATGAATTTTTTTTTCTTCACTGGTTAAATTCAATGTGGCTCAAACGCAGGCGGTCCATCGGGCAAGCCCCCGCAGATAAGGAATAAGCTATGTAGAATTTTCCAATGTATTTAAAACTGGCATTTTGAGGCCCTTTTTCCGATTTTGGGCTTTGGACTTGATATCTGTTCAGTCAAAGTCAGTTATAACGACCCCTGATTTAACGACAACTCGGATGTAACGAAAAAACCAGACAACTTATTTGGTACAATGTTAAGTCTATGGGGGAATAACTCGCTTTTTAGGCGAAAATCCCGGTTTCAAGTGAACAATATGAGTTATTGAATTTCTATTGACTTCCGCTTCTCCAGTTCAGGTAATCCGTTCTTAGAAATGCTTTTCATATTCTGAAGTCAGTCGAAAGTTAGTGAAGTTCTGCGAGCAAGTAATGACTTTTTTCTTATTTTGTGGAGCAAGGGCACTCATATGCAAAATTTTAAGAAAGGGGGGCTCAAAAGTTTTCCCCCATAATTTAGCAGAATCTTTCCCCATGGAAACCGATTTCAGTACATATTAGAGACATTAAAATTTGACATTTTTAATAACTTATCCATTAACGGCTGGAAAAGAAATTTTTATATATTTTTGAAAAGAAAAAAACACTAAAAGCAAGGAAGTTCTCATTTCTAAGAGGGACTTGAGCCCCCTCCTCTTGCCCCCCTCTATGGGCGTCCTTATTGTGGAGTGCGCTACCGATGCCAACGAGAGAAACAGTTCGTTGGTGGTGTTGGCACTAATCCCGAGCATATTGCGCTGGAACTTACGCTAAAGCGGCTAAGTAAAATAATGAAAGATAAGAGAGACGGTTCAAATTAACCAACTTCTTTGGGTCAGTTCTTAAATCCTCTTATATGTAATAGCCGATGATCGAGTAACCCGCTTATTTCATCAATGAAACTCTCAGCATGATGATTTGGTAATATGTTTTGCTAATGTTTAACGTGCAGGGAAAGGCTTTATTGCGATAAGGCTGAACTCGATCCGGTAACTTCACTGTTTTACTGGTAAAGCAGTCATTTTAGGGGAATGAAGAAACGAAAAAAGGGTCAGCAAAGAACGCTACCTACTGGAGTTTAGGGTTAATCCACTGGAGTTAGGGTTACGATTTCAACTATCAAAACATCACCAAACAGGCAATGACTTTGTTCAAATGTAGAAGCAATTTTCACCCGTCATACCTTGACGGGCACCTTTCTAGTTTTAAAAATAACAAATAATTTTAAAAAATAAAGAACTGTACTACGTATGAATGAATTTTTCTGTTATTTTAGCGAACTCGTTTTTTGCGAGCACTTGGTTATAACTAGTAAATGTTATGGTACCTTCACTCTCGAAATAAACGGGTTCAACTGTAATTTGAATCGGTAATGTGTTTCCAGTTTAAGAGTCTGGCTTAGACAAAGAATGATATATTCAGTTTCCTTTAATCGCTGTGATTTAACATTGCAGCGTTGAGTTTTTCTTATTCAAAAAAATCCTCCTCTTATTCTAAAAATGTTTCATCTTTACAAATGGCATCCGCTAAAAGTTTCTCCAGATACCGATCTCCATTTTGAATCCTAATGCATCCACCTGGTTCTGACAGCGAATCCTCCCAATTCTTCCTCGTTTATTATCCTGATTGGAATGGGAATAATCTATTAGGCTTATTTCACGGAAATAAAGTAGATTTCCTGGCGTCGAAAGTTTATGGAGAAAGTTAAAATTGCATTCAGAATGTGCGCCATTTTGTCTGACTGGAAGGATTTATATTAATCATTCGCTTTCGCGTTTTCTGGATTTACGCGTCGCCCAAATGAGAAAATGGAACGCTAAATAAATTGGAGTTAATAGACTGTTTTAATGCCTAAGAATTATGCATGATTTGACAAGATGCGGAGAAAATATTTCTGTTGACTCAAATGTGAAAATTATCCATTTTTAATGAAAGAACTGACTTGGGAATTGATTGTTAATGTATACCTAGGAACTATGTTATTATTCCTTGAAAGGTTTCAAATTATACTTAATGTAGGTTACGTCAATGAGTTGAATGCAATAATTAGATTGAATACTGCCCTTATTGAGGTTGTTCTGTGATTCATTTAAGTGAAGGCTCAACTTCTGTGAAATCTCGTTTTTAAATTTATTGTATTTGGGACTTTTTATTTTTTTTATAACAAGGAAAAAATGATTTACACGCTTTGAGAACTGGAAAATAAGTAGGTGAATATACCTTATATTTTTATTTTCCGTCTTCTTACTTGTCCATATGTTAGTCCTCCAAAAAGAGATAGCACATAAACAGTGGCTAAATTTTATTAATACGGTAAAAACAAACAAACAAACAAAAAAAAGTCGGCATTTAATCAGTATTTTCGTACTTCTTGTTCAAGAACTTGAGTTTGTTATTGAAGTATTTCTGTTGACTCAAATGTGAAAATTATGCATCTTTAATGAAAGAACTGACTTGGGAATTGTTTGTTAATGTATAACTAGGAACTATGTAATTATTTCTTGAAAGGTTTCAAATTATACTTAATGTAGGTTATGTCAATGAGTTGAATAAAATAATTAGATTGAATACTTCGCCATTGAGGTTATACTGTGATTCATTTATCTTGTTTTTAAATTTATTGTATTTGGGACTTTTTATTTTTTACGTAACAAGGAAGAAATGATTTGCACGCTTTTAGAACTGGAAAATAAGTAGGGAACAGACTTTATATTTTAATTTTCTGTCTTCTTATTTGTACAGGTTAGTACTCCAAAACGAGATAGCACATAACAAAAGACTAAATTTTGTAAGCACGGTAAAAAAAAAAAAAGTCAGCATTTAATCAGGATTTTCGTATTCCTCGTTCAAGAACTTGAGTTTGTCATTGAAATGATTAATAGATATTTATGGTAGGTCTTTTTAAATTAAACTCCTTTTTTAAGCGGAAACATAAATGTTGTGTGCATATATATCCTATAATAAACAAGAACAGATCATGCAAAATGTATTGAAACATAGCAAGTAGAACACACATTATAAAATGAAACATCATTTGGTAGACCGCGTACATTAAAACTAGTCGTATGAAGATGAATTGAAAATAAAATAAATTTATTGATATGGAAATTTTGATTCGGAATTGTAATTGATTAATCGATTACAATATCAAATTTTAATGATGACATTAATCAAAACTATCGGTTATATCCATCAACGATAGTTTTTGCAATACAATTTTTGCGCATTCATGTTGAATATGTATTGAAAGGAAAAAAATAAAGAGCAACTCTTTTTAATAGTCCATAACGAATTTAACATTTTAATTTAGATATCTGTATTTCTTAGTAGGCAAACGGATCCTTATTCTGTGCTTTGTAATACGTAACTCACATCGGGTATAAATATTCCATTGTTTATATTTTTGCTAGCGGAGATTGCTGTCATGTTTTCTCTTCCTACTTATATAGAGAGTTATATTGTTTTGTAAGCTACACGTTGGTAGCATGGTAACTAAAGATCGACTTAACATCGATGTCAGGTATACATCAAAATGTGTTGGACTTAATATTCACATGAAAAAAGGATTGACTATAACATAAAATAACCAAATAAGGGGGAAAACTCTTCTTGGATTTCACATAAAAATCCCCCCCCCCCCTCCTTCATTCCAACGTAGTTTAATGTAACGTCAAATGTCTTTGGTACATTTCTTCTATGTGAACAGTATTAGCTTGTGGGAAAATATACATTCGTTCTTGAATTCTCCAGGCGAGCGTTTGCGCAGTCGCAATAATTGTTTTTGCATTTATTTGATTTTGTCACAATTTCTAGCTGTGAAAATATAGTGCATGAAACAAAATTGATTAGCTACAAAAACAGCTACACGTGCAAGTACTCGTAGGAAACTAATTGGATATCTGCCGTGGGCAGGAATAAGATTAGATATCCAATTAGCTGGTGTAATTTTTCTTTTTGCATTTTTATAATCGATTGTACGTGTGGATTACTGTACGAGCTTTTTTGTTTGATTTCCGCTGGAAAAAAAAGTTCGAAAAAAACGTCTAATTCCATCATTTCCTTGTAATTAGTATTGAGTCTAAAAAAAACGCGTTTCTTCAAATGTCTCAAAACTCTTTTCTGCAGAAACTGTCGTTTACCTTCCTACGGCCGATATTCTCTTGGAAACTAATGGTGTTCATACGGTTGAAGTAAATTGAACTCTCTTTCACGATACAAAGTTTTGCGATGAAACATCCAATAGTTCCGAAATAAAACTCAGAAGCAATTATCCTTGATTTATTTTATGTTTTTACGGTAAATCTTTATCCGGTGATCTACTTATGGACAGCCTGTACGCCGATACATCGGTAAAATAACGTAATTAACGAAAAATAATAACGTGAAATTGAATATAGGATTTACCGATATTCTTTTGATGTTGCATAAAAAAAAAAAATCAGAGATGATAAAATAAAACGCTATCGACTTCCATAGTTATGTTGAAATCCTGGAGTCGTTTAAGAAAAATGGAAAAGTCAAGTTTTGAATTTGAAAGTTTTTCAACGTCTAAACATGAACTTATTTCCCAGAAAAGGTTCTTTTTTTAATCCTTTTGTATCTCACGTTCTGCGCGATGATCAGCCCTTAAAGTGAATTCTGCTTCCTCCTTATCTCTGTATCCCGAAAATGAATCGGAAGTAATTTCTTCTTCAAACGGCAAAAGGGGGAAAATTCGCTTAGAGACCTCGTTTAGAAAATGGCAGTTGCCTAAAACCGTAGTATCATTCTCAATTTCACTTTCGACATTTCGATTAGAAAAGAAAGCAAGAAGCGACCGAGTGAAAAGAAATAATGAAGCAATTCCTTACTTTCTTTTTCTTCTTTTGGCTGAACTTGAGGGCTAAGGTTACTTAGAATTCGCCTTTGGATCAGAACCCTAAGCTAATTTTAAAAGAAAATGATTTCTTTTTTCTTCAAATTCGCTCTGCTTAGGAGTTAGGCGCTGTTTAATTTTCTTCGAAGATCTTGCGGAATTTCTTGCTAATTTAGCGATATAGTTGTACTATAAATAAATAAATAGAAGTAAACATTTCAAGACTTCTTTTTAATTTCAGGTAGTAAATATCTAGCCGAATAGCAAGTCAAAATTAAATTGTTCCGTTTGTTACAAAGAGTTATCTAAATATCTTTTGATTAACTTTTGAGTCGCTGTTAAATCTTCAACGGTCATAAGTTCTCTGCGAAATTTCTCGCTAATTTAGCGTTTAAAGTCATATGGTAAATAAATAGGAATAAGCAATTCTAGACCGGTTTTCTTTTTTAAATTAGAGACCTTCAATGTAGTAAGTATCAAGCCAAATCTGAAGACTAAATTGTTTCGCTGTTTGTTAAAAAAGACTTGTCTGAAGGTCTTGATTAGCTTTTAAGTCACCGTTAAGTCTTTTTCAAAGGTCAGGAGTCTTCTGCAGATTTTCTTGCAAATTTAGTGTGTAAAGTGAAATAGTAAATACATGGGAATAATAATTTCTGGAATTATCTTTTTTCTTTGGAGGTCATCAGTGTCATATCTAACAGATTAGCGAGATTAAATTTAATTGTTTCGAACTTTGTTTCCAAGTTTTGTATCAAGAGTTTTTAATTAGCTAAGAAAAAATGAAGGCATGAAAAAAAAATTAAATTTATCTTTAAGTTTACTATTTATAAAATTATTTTCTGAAAATTGCATAACTCGTAGAATGCTTTTTTGTTACTATTTTCTGGAAGATGTTTTACTGTTACGGTTCCTTAAAATTCGCCTTTCAATCAAAGCTTTAAGCTAGCTTTTTTTTTTTTTTTGTCCCAAGTTCAAACTGCTTTTGATGGTTGAAACTGTTAAATCTTCTTCAAAATGTCATTAGTCTTCACGGAATTTCTTGCTAATTTAGCGTTTAAAGCTAAACGGTTGATAAATAGGAATAAAACTTTTTATGCTATTTCTTTTTTAAACTAAAAACCGTCAATGAAGTAAGTATCTAGCCGAATAACAAGTCGAAATTAAACTGCTTCGCAGTTTTCTGCAAAGACTTGTCTAAAGATTTTTTGATTAGTTTTCGTTTAGCGTTATGAGCTGTTTCGTAAATAAATAGTTATACAAATTGAACTGTTCTTTAATTTGAGGCCGTCATTGTAGTAAACGAGACTAAATGATTCGAGCGCTAACTAGTCTCGAGCTTTTGATTAGCTAGAAAAAATAAATGCATGAAAAGAAAAAATTCCTAAGGTTAACTATCGCTGAAATGCTTTCTGACAATGACGTAACTGATCGAATATTTTACTTTTACCATTTTGTGAACGATTTTCTTATGCTAAGGTTACTTAAATTCACCGTTCGATCAAGGCCTTAAGCTTTTTTAGATGTTTAGTGCTGTTAGATTTTCTTCAAAGGTGATATGTTTTGTGCAAAATTCCTTACGGCAAATAAATAGGAGTCGAACTTCTGAACGGTTTTCTTATTTAATTATAGGCCGACAATGCACTAAATATCTAGTGGAATAGCAAGATTAAATTGAATTGTTTCGCTGTTTGTTAAGACTTGTCTAGCCGGTCTTTTGACTTGCTAAAAGAAAAAATAAGTAAACGATACAAAATGGAATTAAATTTGTCTTTGTTAGCGATTAGTGAAATCTCTTTCTGATAATTACATAACTGGCACAACATTTCAATACTACTGTTTTGTGCATGATTTTTTTAACTATAGTATTATTTTCTTTAAGAATATTATTTTACACTAAAGGAGTGAAAATTTCAAGATTATTTACTTTTTAAATTAGAAGCTGTCAAAGTAGCAAGTATATGGCCGAATAAAGATATAAAATTATTCCCACAGTTAGTTGTAAAAACTTGTCTTACGAACTTTTGATTAGATACCAAAATGAAAAAAATAAAATAATAGTTTAAAAAGTAGTAGTTTTAAGTAGCAAAATGAACTAAAAAGTTAAAAATAAACTTTGAATGACAAGTATACAAAGTAATTGACCAAACACTTAATTTTACTGTAATAAAAAAAGCGTGGGGGGGGGGCTGCCTATTTACATTTTTGCATGGATAACAAGTGGAAGAAATTTAAGACAACTGATAGCCAACCACGCTTTTTTTGTATTGCAGTAAAATTAAGTATTTGGGCAATTACTTTATATACTTGTCATCCAAAGATTATTTTTTACTTTTCAGTTCATTTTGCTACAAAAGCGTGATTTTTTAGTTTTTTAAACTATTATTTTATTTCAAATAAGATTTAGATACTAAATATTGCTAACATTTGTAACTCTTAAATGAAATCTTTGTGCGTGTGTTCGATTTTTATAATGAAATGTACCTTAGTATTCTATTGCATTATTTGCATCAGACATTTTGAATGCTTTCTGGTAAATTCATGTGCAAACATTGTTACACTCCGCAGCTCTGATTTGTACGTTGTAAGTAATTCTAATAAGCCACTGGCTATTTGTCCACAGGAAAGTTGGACCCACAATCATACAAGTTAAGCTTATAAAAGCGTGTTAATTAGAGTAAACTAATGACTTATCGTTAATAAATTAATTTGATTTTTGAATATTGCATTGTCATCGGGTCTGAGGTTGCATTCCAAATTTTAAAAGAATTCGATCAGAAAAAGTGTGCGAAAATTGAGTTGCAAGATTATAAATTTTATTTCGGTTTGGACTGGATTAGAACACACGCCCAATGATTCCCGGAGGTGGACGTCAGCGAAGACCCGTGCCTTAGATCGCTCAGCCACGAACGGTCATAAAGTGATGGAATCTACTAACAGTAATAAGCTACTAGCTCTTAGTTCAAGGAGAGTTAGTCACAAACATACAAGTGAAGGTAATAAAAGCGTGTTAAAAAAGAGCAAAATCTAATTAATATGGCCAGTATGTTAATTATTAGTGAAATGATACTCTGAAAATTAAATAAATGTTAAATTATTTCATTGTTACTATTTTTCGGGTGATTTTTTAAGTATATTATTTATTCAAAGGCTTTATATTTTTCAGTAAATTTGATTTATAGGAATATGGAATCCCTTTTGAGGCCTTATCGAATTTTCAAGTTCATAATTGAATTTTTCGAAGTCGTTTCAGAAGAATATACTTCGCAGATTTCAAAGGGTAATGGAAATTATTCACAAAATCAAATTAACGAAAATATGCTACGTATTATTTTTCAGTTCCAAGCAAATAATGACGCTGATTTTCATACGAAAGATTGCCAGAGTTACGATGAATTTAATTATAATCGAAACTTGGCTTGTGTTATCTATTAACTCTCCTGCGAATAATTTTGTCGTTTCGATGGTTTACTTTTCTCTTTTTCCCCCCTTTTTCGTATAAGTTGCAAAATTAATTTTTGCGATAGATTTCTATTGAATAATTCTTAATAAAGAATATGAATTTGCTCTTTCGTTCATAACATATTTGATATTTATTTGAATTTCTGAAAGTCGGGTCCTCTGTTGAGGTTAGTCTTATAAAAATCTTTTTGTGGGTAAAAATATGGAAAATAGGTATCAATTATTTAAAATTAAAAGTGTGAATGTGTAGAATTAATTTCATCTCATGATCGATAAAAAATCATGTTTTTTCATGTTGAATTAAATCTTTCTGACATTTTTTGTGTTTTTTCAATGTATTTTAAAAGTGTGTGTGGGATTGATTTAATGTCATGATCGGGGATAAAAGGCATTCTTTTAGTTGATTTATCAAATCTTTCAGACACATTTTCTGTAATTTTTTTTTCGCAGTTTTTAATGAAATTTTTAGCATTATAAATGCATGGGAAAAAAGAATATTAATGGGGGGGGGGGGAATCGTAGCTAACCATTTTTCTTCATTGAGGTATTGTTCACTGAAATTTGCGTATAGCTAGGTTCTGTTTTCAAACCTACTTACTGAACACAAAGTTCTTTCCAAAATAGGAAAGTCTAATTATTACAGTTCATTTTAGTAATTAAAGCTTTTCCCCCATGAACAAAGTTGTGGAGCCGTTGTGTTTGATTTTACTGAGCTCCATTTTAAATGACGGAAAATGAAACGCGTATCATCAAAACAAAAACCTTAGTATGAACTCACACTTATTTTCGTGGCCGACTGTCTTCGAAAAGCGCTTTACTCGCAGCATTGTCTAACTTTTCCATCTTAGTTTCAAACTTGCGTATAAAACCAAACATATGCATGTCTACAATGGAAAGAAAAATTAATATCATTTTTTCCATTGTAGTAATAATTAATTACTTCATTGTTTTCTCGTGCGTTTCCACGTATGTTCTTATACTCTTCAAATTTCACCTTACAAAAAAAAAAAAAAAAAAAAAAAAAAAAAAAAATATCGCTTTATAAAAAATGTTTTGTCTCAATACTTAGTCTAGTATGTCAAATCCTGTGTCTTAATCTAGTATGTGTCCTTGAAGTGACAAAATTCAACTTGACGTTTTATGTCCGTAAACAAAAAGTAAATCTTTGGTATGAAATGTTAAATTTTTTTTTGTCACTTATGTATTTTCTTTTTATAACCTTGTATACAATGTCAAATAGACACAAAAATTTCAATGATAATTTTTCATAAAACGTGTAAGATATTTTTTTCTCCTCGAGTATCCTTTCCATTTCAAAATTTTATTTTTTTCAATACCAACTATTAGTTCACACTCTCCTCTGTTCAAATTTTCAATCGTTAATAAAATACTTTTTACCTATCCACTCAAGTTCAAATCCATTTTTTTAAGCTTTTAGTGGATGACACTTGATGTTGATACATTTTTTTCATATATTAATTTATTAATTAAGTTCAATTTCTATTTTGCTACTTAATGGTGTAAGTCTGTCTATTAGTTATACTAATTGAGTAATAAAAATTTTCCTTGTTGACCTAAGTTGAATTTGACTTTAATTCTTTTTTTAAATATTGCTTGTTCATTTATTTTCAAATTCCCTTTCATCTAAACATTTGTTTTTAATTTTACATTTAACTCACTTTTTATTTCAGTCTTTAATTTTTCTTTTGTTTTTAAGTCCTCTTTTATTTTAATGTTTAGCTTTTTATGCAGACACAAATTTCGGAAAATACGATATTTTCTTTTAATCATGTAAATAGAGTCTAACCTGTATCTCATTAAAATGCAAGACTTTTCTTTAAAATTTGTTATGTCAGTACTAGATTGCATTTTCCCCGCCATTAGAAAAAAATTGTGTTTTTCTACTCAGGTATTTGAATTTCAGTCCTGTATGCGAAGATGTATACTATAGCAACGGTTCCTATCCTTTTTAGTTGAGCGGCCCATCAGTTTTATAGAAAACGCTATTGAAGCCCACTATTTACTATATATTACTTGCACAGTCAACATTTACTTTCTGGGGGAGGTGGGTATCAGCTCCTATAACTGTCCTTAAGTGTAAAAATCATCAAAATTAAAGTTACTTGGGATTTTTTACACTGTTTTTCCTCTACGAGGAAGTTGGTATCTGGATTGAGTTTTAGTCTCAAATAACTCACAACATTCAATACGTTTCTAAAGTTTTGAGCAATCACGATTGCTTACTGCTTTCATTTGACTGTTTTGATGTCCTATGATTTTATTCTGCCGCCAGCACATAGATCTTCTGTTGCATCACCGTCGACCGGCTCCTCACGATGCTGCTCCTGTAGCGAAAGCCGTCTCCAGGTTGCGTCCATATCCTATACTTACACGCATACATACATACACTCACGTACACACATACATACACTTACACGCACATACACACACTCAAACACATACACACGCATACATACAGACACCTACACTTACACACACAACTACCCAGACACTCATTCCTGCACACAAACACATATGCCTACACACACATACACATTCCCCCCCCCCACACGCAAACACTCATACACACAACTACCACACAGTCATACCTGCACACAGACACAAACCCACATGCCTACACATACATACACATACCCCCTACACGCATACATACACGCACGTACACACACACACACATACAAACACATACACACACTCAAACACATGCATACATACAGACACCTACACATACACACACACCTACACACAACTACCCACACACTCATGCCTGCACACAGACAAGCACATGTGCCTACACACACATACACATCCCTCCCCCCCACACAAACGCTCATACACACAACTACCCACACAGTCATACCTGCACACAGACACAAACCCACATGCCTACACATACGTACACATGCCCCCGACACACAAACACGCATACCCTCACACATAAACACACACGCCTGCATACATACACACACACACACACTCGTGATTGCGAAAAAACATAATTTGAATTCAAGAGGTCAAAATTCAAATTAATTTTTTTCAACTGCAATGAAAAGTTTCATTCAAATAGTTGGGTTGTCGAAAAGCCCCAAGTGTCTCAATTCACTGGTCAGTCATGCCAGTTCTACAAAGGAAGAGCTTTTCTAACTTGAAGCTTGAAGCTATTACTAGTTTCTTTTTCAATTTTCTTTAAAGGAGTTTCTGGTGCATTAGATTTCATCTTCAAATATAGGGAACAGTTCCTTAGAACACGTATAATCAGATAAAATGGTTAGATATAACCAATACTCTTTTGAAAAACTCCAGCATGTATACAATGCGCAGTGGGCATGGTTCACGTGTTAAACCTAAATCTTTTATTTTAACGCCTCAAAGTTAATGAAACCTATTTATTAAAAATGGGCCAAAAGAGGTAAGTACAGAAAATATGAAATTTTTATATTATTAAATGAATTTTTGCCACAAACAAAATTATTTATAAGAAGCATAAAAATACCTTTTCTTAAAAAATAAGACAACGTTAAAAGCACAAATGTGCAGGAGCACTGCAGACACGTGTTTTGGCATTACAAGGAATGCTTTTTTTCAATACACAAAATGTGAGCTTATGGATTTAAATTCATTAGCTCACATTTTATGCATTGAAAAAGACATTCCTTGTGATGCAGAAACACGTGTCTGCAGTACTCCTGCACATTTGTGTTTTTAACGTTATTTCATTTGCTTTTAAAAATTATTTACCTTTGGCGGACTAGAAGTATATGGATTGATATAATTTGTTTTAATTCCAACTTGATTAATCCGACCTTTTATTTGTTTGTTTATTTTTAACTTAAAGAATAACTTATTTGTAAAATTATTGACACAAACAAAATCTGTTAAATAACGCGTAATTAAATTTCAGCTGGAATTTTGTTTTAAAAACTATTATTTGGACATGGAAGTCTATTCCAAAGAGTTCAAAATTCGTTACGTATGTGTCGGTGGCTCTTCTTAAAACATGATTGAAACTCGGTACTCGGCCGATTAGTGAAAGGCCGAGTACTCGGCTACTCGGCCAAAGTGCGACTCGGTACGTCTCTATTTACTTTATAAATAGTTCATTTGCTTATTTAGTTTTTGGAAAGCTTATGAATTGAGGAATACTCTGTTCGAAATCGTGTTGCCGAATAAATTATTTGTACAAAAAGCGCATTTGAATGAGACTTGTTCAGTTATTTTTATATTCCGTTCTATGCAAGGGCACGAATTCGGAAACAGAATTTGCCGAAGCTTGTTCCCGTCCCAGCAAAAGCTCTTTATCTATTTCTCGCTTTTTGTTGCACTTTCTATGTGGAGGAAATTATTTGGGAACATAGCCAATGCAGACTTAATGTTAGAGCATAGGATTCGAGTGAAGGCTGCTCCATTTTTTTCTTTGTCTTTTTTGGTTCTATATTTGCTATTTTAGTTTGTCATGTACTATATTTTTCAGCGATCGTATGGAACTGAGCCAGTTGGTCTGAGGCATAGGGTTAATGTGCTTTTGGTTTTGGAATTTTTTCGCCACAAGGTCTTTGCAGCTTTTTCTTCGACTGAGAAAGCGCGAGCAATGAATTTTGAAAATGTATTTTAAATCCACGCATTGTTTTTTATCTGATGGAGTAAAAGAAGGAATGCTTTCTTCGTGTTTTTTTCAAATACTATCCTGTTTTTTTCTGACTAATTTATCTTTACGTTTTCATTTTCTACTCAGTTGGACCCCAGGGTGGGTCAAGAAAACTTTTTTTCAGCTAGAGTCCAGGACACCCCCTATTTTTTTAGACTTACTAACAGTATTATGCTGTAAAAGTTTTAGATCCTTACTCAAATTTTTAGAGGGTGCTCGATGACCCCTCAATTGAACATTAGCCGTAGCATAGAAAATGTCACAACTTTAAAAAAAATTAATTTTCCCCTGCTGTAGTTTTGTAAATAATTATTTTATTGCAATGAATAAGCATATTACTCGTGTACCGTCGAGTCTCGACTTACGCGAGGGATACGTTCCAAGACTCCTCGCGTAAGTCGAAACTTCGCGTTGTGAAAAAATATATGCATACAATTTTTTTAAAGCATACCAAATACGTTTAGACACTTATAAACACCCCTCAAACTGCTCTAAAGCGTTTTTTAACCATGCACTACAGTTCCTTACGTAACGAACTGAACTTTTATTGTATTTAAAAAATAAACTGCTCTTGAACATGGAATACTTTAAGATGCACAAAATGAATGATCAATGGGACTGAAAGACATTATATAAAAACACACGGTACGCACAGCATGTAGTAAAATTTAAATGGTGCACTGTAATAGTACTGTATAGTAGATACTATAACAATATTTAAGAGTTAAAAAATAAATATGGTGATGATTTATGCTCCATGATCAGATCGTTATTCTTATCGAATACATTTTTAAATACGGTTGCTTCGCCTTTTCTTTTATAACGTTTCAATTTGTGCCAACATCTCCTCTTCCTGATCTCTTTATTAATCTTAGCAGCTTCCATTTTCATAATAATTACTTTGCTAGACACTGCTCTGCAAGCTTTGATATTGAAACTAAGTTCGGAACTTTTACGGATATCTTTGTATTTTGACTTTTAATTGTACGTATGGAAGATTCACTCACACTTATTTTCGCGCTACGTAGACGTTTTGTCGTTGTTCAAGCATATCGAGGATCTTAGCCTTTTTTATCTTTTTTTACCAGAAACTTCCTTTTTCTTCCCATCTTCCCAAACTATATTTCATCAACTTTTATGTTTAAAATGAAAAAAATAAATAAATGAAAAATGCTGAGTGGTTATTTGATGCACATACTAGTTTGGTGTGGAAACTTAGGCTGTCAGTGATGCTTAAAAGAATGTAATAACATTCACGAAATCAATATTTAGTAGCCAATAACAAAACTGATACTTCCAAAAAAAAAAAAAAAATCGCGTTGCATTCGCGTTAGATCTAAAATTTGTTACTTGTGAAAAATTTCGCGTAAGTCGAATCGCGTTGTAGCGGGAGTCGACTGTATATTATAATATGTAGAATTGTTTTTTCAGTTCAGTGTATTTTTTAACCCCCTCCCCATAGGTATGAAGTTTTGGGGAGGGGGTTGAGCACCCTTTTTCTGTTGAAATAGGAAGCTAAAATTCTACCAGTGTATTACTATCTACAAGCTACTAGTCTAAAAATATTGAGGGTTGTCCTGTTATCTAGGAGGTTTTTTTTTCTTTAACATGTATTTTTTAACCACCCTATTGAACCCGTTTCACATCATTGAAAAACAATGGATTTAGAAGTTATTAAAGTATCTTAAAAATGTATAACATTTGAAGAAAAAAAATTGTAGGCACGTGTTTCGGAGTTTCAAGGAACACGTTTTTCGATGCAGGAAGGTTTGACTTGTGCATATAGAGTTATCTGACAAAGACTAGCCAGTTGAAGGCCACCAAGAAAGAAAATATTGAGAGATATCTTTCGTATTTCTCTCTCTCTCTCTCTCTTTTTTTTTTGTACGGGATCAAGTTTGTTAGGCTTAGCAGAATCTTTTTAAATTGCAATACAATAATCAGGGCTGTCCAACTGGCGGGCCGCATGCTGCCCGCCAACACATATTGTGCTGCCCGCCTACTGATTATTCTGCATATTTCTTTTTTCGACTTTTTATGGTATCAAGAAGCTTCCGAGACTACATTCGTGGTCAAGCCGGGGTCTCGAAATTTCCTCTTGATCGTTCTTTTACTCTTTAATTGTACTGGGAGATAAAGGTACAGGACATCTACAGGTCAAGGTCAAGCAGTCCTACCCTGCACGCTGGTTTTCGAACGAATTCCTAGAAATAGTATTGTCTCGCTTTGGGGGGGGGGAGACAGGGAGGCAAGAGAGAAACATTTCAGATAAGCAAAACCTGCCTGCAAATAGTTAAAAATAAAGACCCCCTCACTGACTCTACGGCTTCATGATTTCGTAAAAGAAATTGAGAGCTTGCTCTTGTCATATTTGTGCGAAAGTACTTTATCGGCGATGAACTTTATCAAGAATCGTCACAGGAGCTACCTCTCCGACAGTTCATTGTTAGACCTTCTTCGGTTGGCAACGACAAATATCGATGTTGACATCATTCCTGCCCTTGTAAAGAAAGCGGATCGGCCTCAGTTTTCCCATTAAATGAAAGCAAATCGTTTTATAATCTTACTGTTTCATTGTTTAATAATTAATAATTCAACTATCTATTGTTATTGTATAAGAGGCATAGCTGCCAAGTGCTCCGTTTTTCCCGGAGTTTCTCCGATTTTTATTGCGTACTCCGAAAATCCGATTTATTCCAAAAAACTCCGTTTTTTTTAGTTTGCTTGTACACTTTTCGATTTTTGAGGAAAAAGAAGAAATTTCCTTATCCTGGAAGTCAGGTATTGTGCACAAACTCAACGAAAGAGGAGGCAATTGGATGCTCTGGAAGCATTAGTGTAGGATAAACACTGTGGGGGAGCGTTGATCGATCGGATAACATCGTTTTTTCATCGAGTATTTCAGCTACGTGCAAAACGCAGCCGCCATGTTTGGTCATTCACAAGATGGAAGTAGACGATGCTTAAGTGCTTTCGTTTTCAAAGACAACGCAGAATTGGGGGTTTCTTTTAACTGCAAACTAATAAAAATAAGCAAAATGTGCAGCAAAATGTTTTTTTTTTCTGGTTATTTTAAATAATTTTATTGAGAAATGAAAACAATTATACTATTTAAAATTTTATCTTATCCCTATTGCTTTGAACACGAATGTGCTAAATCTGAATTTTTGACTTAGTCGCCATATTTGGTCATTTGCGAGATTTAAGTACACAAGACTCTTAAAGTGGCCAAGTTTTCAAAATCGGAATTAGATGTTTATTGCAATGCAAACTATTGAAAATAATGCAAAATGGGCTTCTTTTTTTTCTTGAAAATTGCAAATTTTTTTTTCTTCAGAATATTATTTTATCCTCATTGGTTTAGACGCTAATGTGCTAAAAACTGTCTATTTCATCTAAATTTTAGTTTTTTAAGGATTATTAATTATTTATAATTACTTTTAATGCAACAAATTCAAAAATCTATCATCTTAAATTTTTCGCCTTGTTGCCATGTTTGGTCATTTGCAACATGGAAGTAGACAAGACTGTTATTAGCCTACGTTTCCAAAAACAGAATTGGTTGTTTGTCTCAATGTAAACTATTAAAAATAATCGGAGGCTTTGTTATAAGCTGAAACTATTTCATCTAAAATGAAGGTTCCTGCTGACTTCTCATTTATTTATTTATTTATTTGTCTTTTTTTCTTTTTTTTTTTTTAAATAAATCAGAAACCTGTTTTAACTTGAATTTTCCATGTACAAAAAAGTATTGAATAACTATTTTAGAATGTGCAAAGTCCTATTCATCTATTTTTTTTAATGAAAGTTGTAAAAACTGCCCCCCCCCTCCAGTTTGTGTTTCAAAACTTGGCGACAGTGGTGGCCACTAAGTTTTTGGAGTCTAGTGGCCACTGGCCACTCAGAAGATTTCCGAGTCTTGACCTTTACTATGAAGTTGCTTTACTTCCAAGTATAAAAATTAATCATGTTTTTTTTTTATTTTATTTAATTTTTTTTTTTTTTTTAACTCTTCAATATGTTTTTATGCAATGCATTTTCAATACATGTAGGATATGTATGAAAGAATATTTTTAAAAAGGGTTGCAGTTTTATCAAATCAAACAGTAATCTTTTTTTTTTTTTTTTTTACTTTTCAATATGTACCTACGTAATGATGCTTTTTTAATGTAAAATAATTTTATTTTAAACTTGGTTGTAATTTTTTTGAAAATATAACATGAAAATTCAGAAACGCATTGTAATGGTGCTTAGAACTTATAGAAGCTTATGGTACAGAAGGAAGATTTAGCACATGCCACGATTTGGTGCTCCTGTTTTAACCCTCATTGCTCCTATTTTTTCCCTTAAGTGCTCCTATTTTTTTTATCTTGAGGTTGGCAGCTATGAAGAGGTTATTGTTCAACTTTTTCAAACTGCGACCCGCCAGGTGATCAGTGACCGGAATTCTGGCCCGTGGGCTCTTTGCAGTTGGACAGCCCTGCAATAAATAATCTATATTCAGTGTGAGAAAGTATATATGCTTCTTATCATTTTTCTGAGTTTCTTAAGATCATTTAACTGGTTGTACCGGACTTGGTACAAATGATGGTGTCGTCGCCTGCCAAAAAATAAACAATTAGATTAAAAAGAAATCATTTTTTTCAGTATTGTGTGTATGTACTTCAAAGTTAAATTACTTCTGATTGACAAATTATCCTGTTTTGATGAGAAAAAATTCACTTTGTTTGCAAAGTTGATTCTTTTTAAAAAAGAATCATTAAATAATTCATTAAACTATAAATTTTCTGTGCTATTTGACGATTTCAAGGGAAATTTGAAACACGCTTCCGACCTTGATAAAACCGTACTATAAATGCTTTATATTTACGTAATTACACCAAATGTGCCGGGTAGAATTATTAGGTACTTAAAGTAGCACTCGGCTTTAAATGATTGCTTCAAATTGCCTTTACGTGAATGTAATATTCACATCTCATGAAAAGGTAGTATTCTATGATTTTTTTTGCTCGAAATCATAGAAAATAAAAAGGTTAATATGTCACATAAAAAAAAACTAATTGCTCTTACCATCTTCTATGAAACATTAGCATCGAAAAGGTACTTTTTTACATTACCAAGTACGACTTGGAATTTTTTTTTTTAAATATTAGGCTCGTTAAACACTTTATTTTCAGAGTTCAGTGTTTCAAATACTTCTAATCGAAATATAAGAAAAAAATATATTTTTTCATAATGCGATGAATTACTGTATCGCTAGAAATTACGGCATCGATCCGTTTCTTTTTGCTACAGTTTCGCGTGAGTGATTTTAGTTTTTCTATCTTTTACCTCACTGCTGTTATACTAGAACCCCTTGAAAAGGACGGGCCGACTTATCCGACATTTTGGTTCCAAGACAGCTTTGGATTCAACTTTCTTTCTAGTATTTATAAATACGATATAAAATTCGCTAGTTGCTATGTCGTAAAATAATCAATGATAAGTTGAGTAAAATGTCATTTAACTTGAATCTAGGAAGATAATTTTAGTTCATAAATTCAAAAAAATGTATCGGGAAATGCTTACTGTAATGAACCTCAATTTTCACAACTTTGATTTTTTAATTCGTATTAGTTTTCTTCACTTACAGAATAAAGTAATCAAACTTCAATCGGGCAACACATCTAAAGCTTGTGCATCAGTTTTCTTCAACGAGGCGTTTATACAAGCACCCATTTTGTCCCCCGATACTTTTGGAACCAAAATGTCGGATAAGTCAGCTCCCCTTATATAGTGGCCTTACTGTATACCGTTTAGTACGGGTTTTGTTCATCTAGTGCTTCAGTTTCTTTCAGGCTGTTTTTTGTTTTTCGCTTATCTCTGGTTCTGCCTTTGTGTGTTTGTTTTTTTAGGGAACTTAGTTACTTTCTTATCTTTGACTTTCCTGCATTCCCTTGTAGTGAGGTGTAGTTTTTTTTTTTCCGCCCTTAGGAACAAAAATGTTTTTATGAATTCATTTATTCTTGCTTAATATTTGTACACACTTAATCTTTCAATTAATATAGATAAAAGCGTTGAAAGAAGAAACAATACACACAACTGAAAACGTATTTACTTTTTGGATGATTTTTGGTATTTGTCGAAAGTAGGGCATGAAAAGTGAATCACTTCAATTTTTTTAAGGTCAATGATTTTTAAGAGAAAAATACTTTTCTTATCGCTATTCCTGGCTTGAAATATTTTTGTAAATTTGGTTATCACAAGTATTAACTGCGTGTTAAGGGTGATGTTGAAAATGAACAAATGTGTAATAAATGCTTTAGATAATCATATTTCAGTGCTATGACTATGCTCTTCATATTGCAAGAAGGTACATGTTTAATTTTGATGTCACTTAATTAATAGTTTCAGATACTTATTTTAGTGTTCTGTTGTAAAATAAATGTGTGATAAAAGTTGCAAATTGTTTTGTGTTGTAGTATTATTAATGAATAGAAAATCGCCCGTCAAGGTATGACGGGTGAAAATTGCTTCTGCATTTAAACGAAGCAATAGCCTGTATTGATGATATTTTGATCAGTAAAACCTCGCTACAACGCTATCCGATACAACGATAATTCCTCTACTACGATAATATTTCGTAGTCCCGGTGTACTCGCTTAGAAATTAATGTTATCCTCCTCTCAATATTGCGATAATCTCTACAACAATAAACCCCTGTAAAAACGATTTTCTTTTTAAATTTTCAACCCCCCTTTATTACGGTAATTTGGTTTTCAAATAATGAAAAATAACCTATTATATCAAATTTGCCCTTTTTTTCCGTTTTTTCTGACAAGAGAAGACTTACTGCTTAAAGTGCACTTATTTCTTTTCACCACTATAAGAATTATTAAAAATATTACATACCCATTTTTGAACTTCAAAGGTTTAGTAAGAACTGCAGAGAAATTATATTCATGAAACGCTCGAGCAATCCAACAAAATAACGGGTAAAACTGCTAATAACTACTAAATCTAACTAATAAACTGGTTTGTAGTACAACAAATTAAAAATTCCTTTTTTAAATCTATATTAATGGAACTTATTCCTAGGACAGGAAAATGACGTGAAACCTGGGCACAAACAATAAAATAACGTATCTTGCTTATTTAAATAATTAAATGTAGTTCAAGGGTTATTTTACACCTTTAAGTATGCTTAATTTAGTACTTCAAATAAAATTTGTGGAATGTTGATATAACATTTTAAAATAATTTAAATATATTGGAGAAATGAATGGGGACACGCCAAGCGAATGTCTTTCTTTTTATTAAAATTTTTTTTAGGAAAACATAAATTAGTTATTGTTTTAATAGGAATGGAATAACATCGGAAAAGTTATTTCTAACTGTTAAAGAAGAAAAAAAAATTCTAGGCCAAACAATCCTTGTGTTTGGCTCCTGGGACGTAATATTGTTAGGATATTGGAGAATCGCCCAAATACATTTATACCCAAGTAGTGCATATACTATAACATTAAAATAAAATAAAAAAAACCTATTGTATTCCCAAAATATAGTAGGCCCTCGATATAACAATATATCCCTCTACAACAATAGATTTCTTTGGTGCCCAAAATATCGTTGTAGCAAGGTTTTACTATATTTGAAATTTTAAACCTAACTCCTATAGGTTAACCCTAAACTCCAGTTAATAGCGTTCATTGTTGACCCCTTTTTCGTTCCTTCATTCCCCTCAAATGACAGTCTTACTAGTTAAACAGTTAAAGTACCGGGTCCAGTTCAGCCTTGTCCCAATAAAGCATTTCTCTGTATGTCAAACATTGCCAAAAAATATTATCAAATTATGCCGTGGCGCGAGTTTCAGCGTTGGTGACGTTAGGAGCATTACTCGATTATTCGCTATTATATACATGAGAATATCTAATAAAAATTGCATATATACATGTTTCAGTACTGTGTTTGCAAATAGCTTCAGTGTTGCTGAATGAACGTGTAATAGAAGCTGTGGATAGTTTTGTGTTTTAGTATTATTCTTGAGTGTGTAATAAAAGTTGCATAAGCATTCGTGTTGCGAGTGAATGTGTCATAAACGTTCAGTTACATATTTTAATATCTTGGAATTTTGAGTTAGTGATTTTTGATTCCTTGCAGCCTTAAAACTTTAACTTTAATACTTGTTTTGAAAAATTTGTTTTGTTCAAAAACTATCGAAATATTTTTCAATAAAAACCTGCTGCGCGCAGCGACAAAATATTTTTAACTATTAAAAACTTAAAGTTTCGGGACACTTCGGTTCTTAAAAGCTAGTTCCGTGTAATCATAAAATATGGCCTTAAAACTTAGTTTCTAAAAACTTTAATTTTAAGAGTTGTAGATAAAGAAATTTCTATGCAAAAGAAGCAACGACAAAGTTACTAAAAATGAAGTTACGACGACGTTCTTAAAATAGTAAACTGATAAAGTTAAAGCGCAGACTCGGTTAATTATGTGCATTAAGAGCTAATCCTGATGCACCACATATAGAACCAATAGTTAATTGCTCAAAAGGATGGATGGAAAATTTTAGTTTCTAAAGTGTCATAAAATAAAATTTCTGGGAGAGTGGAATGAAGTAACTTAACTTTTAAAAGAAAGTACTAATGAAATTCAATTCTTCGAAGCGAGTGATAAAGTTTAATTGAAAATCAATTAATAAATACTTGTTAAATTAATTATTTCTCACTTTGCTTTTTCTTTTTAGTTATCTGGTAAAAAGTAGTTTTAGTTACATTGTGTCGATGAGTCTTGGTAGTAAAGTTGTTTTACATTTAAACATTTACATTTTTAACATTACATTTTTTACATAAAGTTGTTAGTAAAGTTTTTTGTATTTCGATGTCTATCTATCTGAAAGCGACATGAGTGTTATTGCTGCTATTGATTATTTTGGTAAAATGCTGTTATTTTTTAAGCGTTGTATTTAATCTGTTTGTAGCTAATTTGTTTATTGTTAGTGGATAATAATATAATTAATTTTGGTTTAATTTTTGTTTTAGGTAAGAAAACTTCCTTTGGTGGATAGTTTTGAGTGGCAGACGCTCTCATACGCTAAAATATTACTTTTCATGTAATTTTTGTTTAACAAGCTTATGGTCAAAAGGTATTCAACTTTTGAAATGATTTTTTTTCTCAAATGAATAATATTTATTGATAGGCTAGAATTGTTAAAGGAATTGTAATTGAATATAATCAGCAATATCTATGAAAGGAAAAAAAGTGTTTTATCTAGTAAATATTTTTTTGTCTATTTATCTTCCTCAAACTCTTTTTCGTCTACCTAATGTATGCGATATGACGCTGTACAACATTTTTGCCTCCCTATTTGTTATTTATTCCGAGAAAGAAACATTTTTTTTTCGAATGTATTTGAACGGAGTTAAAGTTATACAATTTGAAATAATGTTTTCTGTTTTAATAGTTTTCCGTGATAATAGTACAATTAAATGCAAAACTTGTAAAAGTAGATTAGGATCAAGATTTGTATTAAAACTGCTTCAGCATGTGCACAAATTTAGTATAATTAATATGATCCAATATTTTCCATACATATTGATACAGTGTGTAGTTAGATGCTTTGCATTTCAAATGAATGCTAAGTGATGAAGATACATCTGATAAATACTAACATAGATTTGTTTAGATTTAAATACCTTCTTCCTGTCTTTATAGGTAAGATGTTTAGCGTTTAAGTTGGTCAGTAAAATGATTTTTTAAACAGTAGCATTGCCCAGTAATTTTGATGCATAAATGTGCTTTCAGTGCCGGATTTACCATTCCGAAACTCGCAATTACGAGGGGTCCATATGACCATACTTTCCCGAAGGAGATTCAAAAATTCGATAAATAGTTTATATAGGTTTGCGATAGGCGAAGTGGGGCCCCCAAAATGTGTTGCAACGAGCCCCCAAACTTGTAAATCTGCCACTGTGTACTTCAAAGCTTCCTTTTATGCTTGAACTCAAGCACTAAGTTTGTATAGAATACCCAAATAACTTCAAAACGAATTTTTAGCTCATTGAGCTAAAAATTCGTTTTGAAGTTATTAGGCTTAAATCGGCTATCGGTCTAGGCTTAAATTTAATTAAATCTCGTTTCAACTTCCGACGTTTTTCCTATTATTAGGCTTAAATAATAGGAAAAACGTCGAAAGTTGAAACGAGATATTACTTGCCACAGCTGTCTTTGTTTGCATTCGATGGGCTCATTACTACATTTGACAATGACAACCAAATGATTTGTTTTAATCTTTTACTAAAGTGGAAGGTTTTTGTTTTAAAAAGTGACCGAATTTGCACCAGTTGAGATTTGTTATTTTGGTAGGATTCCTTATAAAGTAGCTGCGTCATCCGGCTTTGCACGGTCTACCTCAAAAATAAAAATTATGTCAAGTGACGCGTGTTCATTAATTAGGCTTAAAGAATGGGGAAAAAAAAATACTGTAAAATTTCCCGTCAAAATAATGATTCTTCAATTTCGGTAACGGCAAAGCTAGAATCTCGAATAATTTAAACACAACCCTCCAAAATTACAACTAAAATCATTCATTATAGAAAAAAAATGTGGCAACAGATCAAAAATGATTTTATTCACGTCAATTTAAACTCAGTTCGGAGTCAAGCGATAAATTAAAGATTTGATATGCGGTTGTTCCATTTGGCATAAAAATTCTTTTAAATTTTGTCCTGGTGATTTTAGTCTTTTTTTTTTTTTTCTCAAATTCGACGAAAGTAAATCAATTTCAGGGGTATTTTTCGCGGGCTTTCGAATGGGACCTGAATCAAGAAAATGGGACAACTATTTCCCGTAGAAAGAGCCATTTAAGGCCGTTTTCGGGTCCAAAAGTTAAAATTTGAACGGTTCAGTTCTTTTTTCGCGTTCGAACCGCCCTCCTTCCCTCCCTTCGTTTTTTCTTGGGTGCCCAAGTACCTTTCTTAGCCGAGATCCGACGTAAACTGTGGATTTGTATAGGGAACATACATGCACATATGATCTTTGTTTTATTTATATAGATGTCGTTTAACTAGCGTTAAATTACTGAAAAATAAAATTAACCGATCTGTTATTGTTCGCTTTCGCGAAACTCATATTCAGCTGCACCATTATTTTATTTCGTGACAATCATATCTTTAAAGAGGAATCATCGGAATGTACTCGTTTGCAGACACCTGCTGCTTATTTCAGAAGTAGATTGTCTTGAAGATTGATCTTATCAAGATTTTTGTAAGTAAGCTTAAAATTCTTGCACCTGCATTGTTAGCCAAGATGGCTGCTGGCACTCGTATGTATGAAACTGTTGCATAAAACATCAGTAAAATGGTCACGAACTTCGAGTCGAGGTTTATCCCCCTGTGTGATAGCTGCAAGATGGCAATACAATCGTCAATTTTATCTGGGCTTTCGTTGAAACAGTTGATGATTGTTACTGATGTGCATAAGGCGAAGAATAAGTGTAGTTGATGACTTTATCTTTTAATTGATGTTTTTATGACTATATAAAGTGTTTGAGAAATTGAATTCATTCGCATTGACTGAGTACTTGTTACCTTAATTAGAAAAATATTTGTGAAGTCTCCAACAAATTAAGAGGAAGACAATGTGTCTTGAATGCACTCTAAAAACAAGAATTTCAAAAATGACGAAAAAGTACTCAACTTTGAACATATCGCAGAGTTAAAATGGCTCCGACTATGTGGTATTCAGATACTGAAGAGGATTTTCGCCCCTTCTTCTTTGTCACATTTTCCATGTATCAACTTTTGGAGAGGGAGAGAATTGAAGAGACTATGTTCATTCACAACACACACAAACTAATTTATTTTCTACACACGGAAACAGTATACATGATGGGCAGCCAATTTGTCCTTTTTCCCGAATAACGGTCAAGAGATATGCCATAAATTTATCCCGCTATTCGGTCAGGAGATTTTTTTGCAGTCATGCCTTCATAACTGCCTATAATGAACTCAGGCGCTCTCATGCATCTGCGCAGAAGGCAATCGCGGAAAGCCCCATTACGCAATTATGGAGATCCCAGTTATTAATCTTGGGATCCCTGTCAAGTGTTACGCAATGTAACCGCGTGGAGCATATAATTTCTTACAGATACTCATCAAATACTCAAATCAACATGTTCATTTTTGATGTATTTGTGCTCCCTCATCTTTAAATATGTGATAATTTCAAATTTGAGTATTAACCGAGTTATGTACTCATTTTTGAGTATGAAATAATGCAGCACACTATTTGAGAACATGAGTACTCATATTTGAAACAAAAGGTTTTAAGAAAATTTGAAGGCAGTAATGTGCTCATTTTTGGAAATTTAATTTTTCTTGGTGTGGGATGCCTAAGATACCTTTGATCCAATCGCAGGACATCCCCCCCTCCTCCACAAAAAATAGCATTTTAGCATTTCCCTGTATAACATTTACAAGTCATTCTACAACGCATCTTGTTCAAACATATTTGGACGATATCTTCTTGATAAAATTTTCTTCTTCGTTCAAAATATTTTTATATATTTCACCACATGATAAAGAAAGAATCACAATATGGAAATCAATGTTTCTTGCAATATATGCTACAGTAAATCATGATTTTTGATAGAGGCAGTAACGTAATGTTCCATTTCACCGATCAAAAATTGCACTTTTAATTTAATTATCCTAAAACTTCACGTGGATCCAGTACAATTCGTTATGAGAACTCCAGTTTCAGGACACGGTCCATGCATTTTCAGAATCAAGACAAGTTGCTAAAAATCGAAAGATCTGGGAACTCATAGTCTTAAGCCTTCATTTTTGCTTGTTCAACAGGAAAATGCATTTTGTTTTTGAGAATAGACTTAAATATTTTTTTGACGCATCTTGCTGTTAAATGTCTTCCAGAAGACTACGGTAAAAATAATTAAACAAATATATAATCCCAAAAATATAAGCAATTAATAGAACAAGTAGATTTTTATCTGCGAAAACAATTTTAAAGCAAATTGTTTCCGACAAACATTTTATTTTACTTTACTTTTTTCTAGTGGTGTTTAACGACAAATGTTTCTTATAAAAAAATTTAATTAAACTCTTAGGGGGGGGGGGAATCTGGTGAAACGTATTTCGAAAAAATAACCGTGCTTCACATTTTTCAGTCCCTGAAATTGTTTGTACGAATGATTCTGAAGTTTCTCTACTCTTTGTTTCTTCCGTTTTCGTTTTTTTCCCTTGGCATTTTCTTACCTGTTTGAACGGTCTTTTCCCCCTGTTTACTTTGATTATTTCGAAACAAATGCTTTTCGGCATGCATTTCGTTTCTGTGAAGTTTTTTTTTCTTTTTCATTTAAATATTTCTTTAAAAGTTTCGTTTAAATGTATTTCGAAGAGGGAGTTGTTGCTATGCTCGTTTCTGAAGATGTTTTTTCCCATCTCCAGTTGATGGTGAAATATTGATCGAAGCTGATATTTTAGCTCCCTCCTCTGAAATTTTTAGAATTGTTGCTTTTATAAATTCACGAACTTATCCTTGAATGGAATTCGTTCAAATTTTTAATGTGCTCGTTTCTTCAAAATTGCAGATGGATGGAGACACTTTTTGGTTGTCTGTGTGCTGTGTTAGAAATAAGAATGCTGACAGAATGATGGCACCTTGTATAAGTTTCTAGGCGTCAAAAGGTTCCATTTTTAAATGAATCAAATTTTTGTATCCATTTATTAAACATACTGTCGATATGTCCTTTTATATGCTACGCACTGTCGATAGCATATTTCTATAATATGGACGAGAAAATGATCTTTCAAAGACGAACTAGATTACATTTGAAAATAACTTTTAAAAATTATTTCTTCGTACCAATTAGTGATCTTCACCACAATGAGTCTAGAAAGGAAAATTTCAACATGACCCGAAATTTTAAGCGTCAAATTTGATTTGAAGGGTTGGAAATCTAGGCGCCAAATCAGTATTTTGGTCGTAAAATGCGAACGATAGCTTATTTCTAGCACTGTGTGTGTCTTCTCGAGTTATGTTCATTATTTCTACCGAAATAGACATTCGTGGCTAGTTCTTTCT
>NC_072738.1:36522251-36537858 GCF_026930045.1 Uloborus diversus
CCGCAGAACTACCGTATGTTCCTTTTTTTTTTTTGCTTAAATATATACTTTCATTTTTTCCTGCGTTTTGGGCAATCTTATAACAGTTCGTAATTTCAGAAATATTTTCTAAAAATTCTTTTTAGGATATTTCCCTTTGACATTTAGTGTTATACTCATCAGGGGTAGGTACATCGAGGAATATATCCCCCCTCTCCGCCCCCTAGAACACGATTTTAAGTATGGTAATATATATACATGTAAAGATAACTCCTCCAGGCAGTGCTGCAGTTTTCTTTTTTTGTGGGGGGGGGGGGGCGTTCCTGAATATTAGGTTTATTATTTTGAAAACACTGCAAAATTGCCTTAAAACAATTTTAAAACCGCCACTTTAAAATAATGTCTGCTTTTATAACTGAAACAGGATTAGTAATTTAAACTGACTTTTTTTTGTCCCCTCAAATACCATGAAAGTTACGGTGCATTCCCCCATATATTTTTTTACAACAACAGAACTGTCTCCAGTAGAAAAATTTTGCTGTGCTAGTGGTAACTATTAATTGTTTACTGCTGTATACTTCTTCATCCTGTTCATTCTCCCAAACCCTAGTCTTACCAATCAACTAGAACTTGGAAAAGAACACTTTTATAATGGTGCAATTTTCATCGAGCGAGACACTTGGTTCGTTGTTACAGAAAATTCATTGTCCCGGCTCATAAGGAAGGAGCTTTGTGGATTTCTTGCTATTGTATTTTTTGTGTTTGACGGAGTCGATATAATTTGTCATCATGCGCTTGGTAGAAAGTAAAATGTTGGAAATAAATCAAGGTTTAGGGACCCGGGTATT
Organism: Uloborus diversus; assembly: GCF_026930045.1. NCBI lineage: Eukaryota > Metazoa > Arthropoda > Arachnida > Araneae > Uloboridae > Uloborus > Uloborus diversus. The sequence goes on from NC_072738.1 coordinate 36,523,079, forward strand.
TCAAATCGGAGTACGTTAATCGGAAGCATTTGAATGAATTGTTCAAAGGTTATTTATTTTATTTGCAAATACGTTACACTTTCAAGATAAATCGGCTTCAAAACATCTATGAAGTCTAAGAAAACTTTGTCGATATTGTAATTTACATTCTTCTACCCATCACTTGGTGTCTAATTTCCTTTGTCACATGATGTGTAATCTATTACCAAAAACGATCCAGAAGTCTTTATAGGTCATCATAACCGTATCACCGACAATCTGTTATTCGGTCACCAAAATGAGATCCCTATGAAAATTAAAAAAAAAAGCCTCCATTTTTTGTTTTCTTTCTTTCTTTTTTTTTGACAGCTCCATTTGTAGCTATCATGTTTTGTATTAAATTTAAAATGTTTTCCATATATATTTTAAATACTCTTTCTTTACTGAAGATTCTAAATTTTCATTTCTAAAAAATCCTTTTTTAGATTACATTTGTTCTCCTTAACTTTTTAGATCTTTTCTTTAAAGCTCATTGTTAATATGAGTTTCTTTCCCCCTTTCCTTCCATTTTTTACTATATAATTTTTTTAAATTTAATTTTTTGAGCTTGTTTAGTGTCATAGAATTTAAAGAGCAATTTTGATTTTTTTTTTTTTTTTTTTTGAGAGATATTTTTTTCATCACTGGAATGTTTTTCGTTTCACATTTCGTTTACGCATTTAGTTAAATTGCGTTTTTTTTTCCTCTTATGTGTGCTACCGTATAATGCTGAATAAGAACAAAATGGTTTTCTTGGCTAATTACTTAGCTAGTTTTTCATAACAATTAAGCAATTAAGCTCATCTCCTTTTATTTATTTATTTATTATTAAAAAATATCTTTAATTTTAAGCGCCGACCTGTTTTATATTATGTTAATAAACAGAAATAAAAGTTAACTTGAAAATAATTCCCTTTTTGTTGGAAGACCTCGAGACCGTCAAGATCGTAAAGAATCTCTGTACGGTAAAAAAGGATTTTGGTTCCATAAAACTTTGATGAAAATGAAAAACAAAAGCCCTTTTAAATGTTTACATAAAAATACAGACACTATATTTTTATATAGGAAATATATTGTGCAGTAAAAACCGCATCTATATACATTACTTCCTACTTGTAGAGTTAATTCCATACGCTACTATAAAATGCTTTCTGCAACTTATTAAAGAAAAACCAAACGCGCAAAATTTAATTTTTTTATGACACAACCAATTGTTATTAGCTTGAAAACACTGAAAAATTTTTAGCGCATGAGGCTTTATCTGAGAAAAACATGTTATATGAGGATGCGCAGAAATATTTTTTGCGTTGAAGGGAGAAGAAAATGTTGACTGGAACTAACTAACAGACTTTGCAAGAACTTTATATCCTTTTTCTTTTCGGATAGAAGTTTGTAAAGAAAAATAAATAAGCTACGGAACTATAGGTAAATATTTCGAGATAACCAATGCTTGTATTCGTGAATGAGATAGTTGTGCTGCTATTCCCAAAGAAATAAAACTCATGAATGGTAAAGGAATACAGCATTTTTAAAGATCATTCAATCATTATTAAGATATTGTTGATATATTATGGCTTAATAATTCCCTCTTTTCTAGTTTTTTTTAAACTCTATAGATTCTCATATTCAGTTCTCGTATGAACTAGAACAAAATAACTGCATTCCCTTTCTCGATGTTCTCGTTTCTCGAACTGAGTCTGGTTTTGAAACTACTGTTTATCGCAAACCTTTTGCTGTTTCTTTACCTCCTCATAGACTATCGTCTCATCCACCTAATCAAAAATATTCTGCCTTTAATGCTCTTGTTGATCGCGCTTTAAAACTTGTTCTTCAGAGGAACTTCTTAATGTTGAACTTAACTATCTTAGAGCTGTGGCAATTGATAGAGTCTATCCGCCCACTTTGATTGATTCCGTTTATAAAAAGCTTTCTAAAAGATCCCAAAATAATGTTCGAAAAAGAACTTACATCACTAAGAATTTCGTCGTTTTACCATTCTTTCCTTCTGTTAGTTTTCAGATCGCTAAGATACTTAAACGTTTCCAATTCCATGTTGTGTTTTCACCAATTAATAAACTTTCGTTCTCGTCTCTTAAGGATTCTATTAATCCTCTTAATGATTGTGGAATTTATAAAATTGATTGCATTTGCGGCCTTGCCTATATCGGACAGACCCGCAGTTCTTTGAAATTTCGTTTAAAAGAGCATAAAAATTATGTGAGAAAACAACAATTCAATAAGTCTAGTATTGCTCAACACTGCTGGGACTCAAATCACTCCTTTTATTTCAACTCATTTAAAATTATACAGAAATGCCCAAATTCATCAGATCTTGATTTTGGGGAGTCTTTCCACATTCTGAAGAATCGTTCTAATCTAGTTAACGATCTTAAATCCATTCCGTATTTTTCTGCAGTGTGGCATCCATTCATTAATTGGTAGTCTTTTTTCGCCCCTCTTCTTTGATCTCATATTTTTATTTTTATTTATTTTTTTTTCTTCGATGCATTGTAGGTGGTTATGGTAATGTCTTTCTTTGGAACTTTTTTTCTGTCTTTACGTTTCCATTTCATGTTTTATTTTGTATTTGTTTAACTTTTTGTTGTTTTCCAACCTCTTTCTGTTTTCCTGATTTATGTTTATTCTTCCTTTCGCTAAATGTGGCAGTTGATTCATAGTAAAAATTTTTCGGACATAAATTTATTGCTAATTTATTAATAAGCGGTTTCATATTTTGACAGCAACATGTATTTTATGGGTCTTTTTACTGAAATTAATTGCTTAACGGTTTTTTCTGGGAGGGAATCATGCAATAAATCTTGACTTTGAGTTCCGTTTTGTCTTGTTTTGCTTTTGCTATTGCTTATTTTGATATTTAAACTGTCTGCTGTCCATTTTCATTGCTTTTACTGGGTGTCTTTACATCTAGAAGCTCACACCTTTGAATTGAAAAAGGGGTTCCTTGAAACCTCGAAACACGTGTATTCTGAAATCTGTTTATTTGTGCTAAACAACGTTGGATATTTCCTGTTATTCTTCGGCACAAAGGTATTTATTTATTGCTTACTCTGGTCAAGTTTTTGACGACTGGTGCCGGACCAGCGGTTGATAATTCTTTGTAAGGGTTCTTACTTTGCTATATCAACAAGAAAGGAGTCATCTGGGTTAAGTGCATGTCGTTTTAAAAACTTCAGCACATCTTCCATTCTTGACTCTCATAAACAGTGAGTGGTGTCGGCAGGCGCTTCGTATCTCAAGCTCGGCCTTGTAGAAGCCGCCAATTACGGGTAAGAGGTTAACGTTCTGCCAATGACGGAAGTGGTTGCACCTTATCGGGAGCGAACAACGCTGCCGATTCTGCTAGCACCAAGGGCAGCACGAGCTACCAATGTTTATTTTGCCTTATCTGATACACTGTTTTTCGTGTTTCTACTTTTCGGCAGAATAAATATTGTTCTTGTTTCTTTTTATGTCCCGAGCAAAGTCGACTGACTACTTGGCAAAGTCAATTTTCATCAAGTTCCATTCCGCGGTGTTTGTTAATTCAAATGTTATGCAGGAGTAGATTCTCTTCTGACGGAATAACTGTTGAATTTGCTGCTTTTTCGTGAAGCTAACCTCCACAAAACTAAGCTAATCATTGAGGCATTCTGCGAGATCTGTTAGAATAGGAACCTAAATTTTGCAGTAAGTTACCGTTCTAAGCTAAGGCTAAGGCAGAAATACATAAAATACATCGCTAGCTTAGTTATTCCATCTGAGGACAGCAGTTTCGTGCTTATTAGCACTCATCAGCCCGAAATAGGGAGCAACTGAGCTGGAGGAGGAAAACCTCTTAAAGGACCCAAGAGATCCAGACTAACTGGTAGCTAGTGTAGAGGTAGTGCTAGTAGTAGCTGGTAGCGAGTGACTGCAGCAATGGTACGGTTCATTTCAAAGATTGAGGGCAAAGCTATGTATTTTGCAGTAAATGGTGTACTTTATGGTGTATTTCTACCTTAGCCTTGGCTTAGGGCGGAAACTTACTGCAAAATACCTAGCTTTGCCTTCAATCTTTGAGTTGAACCACGCCATTGCTGCGGTCACTCGTCTGGTGTGCTAATTCTACATTAGCTACTAGTTTGTTTGGCTCTCTTGGCTCCTATAAGACGTTTTCCGCCTCTAACTCAGTTGCTTCCCATTCCGGGCTGATAACTAAAAAGCGCGAAACTGCTGTCCTCGGATGGAATAACTGAGCTGGCGGTGTATTTTATGTAGAAACTTAAATGTTCTGTCGAATGAAAACTTCTCTTATATATATATATATATATATATATATATATATATTTTTTTTTTTTTTTTTTTTTTTTCTGAGGGCAAGGTCGATAACCAAAGCCAAATTTTAAATATATAGTTTTGATGAAAACATGCCTAGTTTATGATTTTTTTTCCAAGGTGGAAGAGGGGTGGTGGGGTGGCGATAAATGTTAGTCAACTCTAGAGGAGGGTGCTGGGCCTAATCAAGTTGAGAACCACTGTTTTAAATCATAAAAATGATTCTTATGATTTTGTCCTGTTTTTTTTTATAACGTATTTTTGTAGCAGATATCTCTGTTGCACTGTCTGTTATTGAGGACCAGAGTCGGAGTCGGTCATTTTCCTCTGGAACCTGCAACTCAGCCCTGGCTGCGGCAGGGCCGCATAGAACCAAGGCGGGCCCCTTCTCAGTTATGTCGCCGCTCCCCTCCCGCCCCCCAAAAAAGAAACAAAATGGCGAAAAAAAAGAAATGGGGGGGGGGGGTAGAAGAGAAAAGGGAAAGAAGAAAAAAAACAGAGGGTAAAAAGAAAAAAATCAAAATTGCTTACTAGGAAACAATTAACTTTTATTTTAAATGCTTCAACAGTAAATATTATGCAAAAGAATAAATTTCGCTTATTCTTAACTTTCCCTTATTTGAGTCCCCCCCCTTTTTTTCTTCCTTTCTTTTTCCTTTCTTTTCTTTTCTTTCCTTTTCTTCTTTTCTTTCCAGTTCTTTTTGTTTCTTTTGCGTAAGTGTTGGCCGGGCTCCTCCAAGGCCAGGAGCCTACTCCGCTGATATACTTTAAACGCTCTGCTGTAGTTTCTCGTTAAAATACAGTAAATATTGCTGTCGGATTTTGTGTTTTTGGTGAGGTTAAAAAAAAGTCAGCCACAAGAAAAAATCGAAACCATAAAGATTCAGTCTAGGAGTGTATGATGAAATCAAAATTCAAATGTTGAAAAGCGTAGGCTGCTAGTAAGTAAGCATTCGTCTTGCTTTTTTTTTCGTCACTTGAGCAACTATAACAGAAACAAACTTCAAAAAAAAAAAAAAAACACTTATAAGATGTCACTGTGTTGTGTCTGTTTCATAGGAAGCTTAAATGAACGCACCATAAATTACTTGTTGCAGCAGAAATGAAGTGAACAATGTAATTTCAACGGCTGTGAATGTAATGTGCACATCACGCTGGCGAGGAGGCGGTGGCGGTAGTATGCATCTGCAATCCGCCTCCCCCTCCCACTCTTCCTCCCACCGCCTCCTCCACTTCCTCCCCACCCCCTCCCGACCTTGGGGTTGACCCTCCCCACGACCGGGGCCGCCGCGAGAACCCGTAGAAGGTGACGAGGGTTTTTCCCGCGTTTTAGATATTTTTCCCGCGTTTTCGGACTTAGAATATTTTGAACTTGTTGTCATGGTATCCACAAAGTTTTTACTTTTTGGATGGCGAGTTTCGGTTTTGGAATGGCAACACTTGTTGTCATGACAACCAGAGTTTTTAGTTTTCGGTTGGCAACACCTGTTGCTATGCTTTAACTTATGCTATGTTTAACGTCGGTGGCGCCATCTATTGAGAGGTTGATTTTTTATTTCCGGACTTTGAATATTTCTGCGAATTTAATTATTTTTATTTTTACAGAGTGTCGCTGCTGGGAATCGAACACACGATCTCCAAAAGGTCTTAGTAGCTGTCAGATTTAGACACGCGCAAACTGACCAAGCTACTAAGACCTGAGTGTAAGCACGTTAATTATCATCTCAATATAATTTTCACATGTGCTAAATGCTCGTGGCGTCATCTATTGAGACTTTGAAGATTTTCCGTGATTTTTTGGACTTGGAAATTTTATTTTTTTTTTAAATCTTCGTTTTTAGGGAATGGCAAAATGTCGCAATTGTTGCCATGACAATGTGTGATACTTTTTGCCATACCATCCAAAAGTCTTTTGATCTTTAATTATTTTCGGGCGTTTTCAAACTTGAAATATTTTTCGAACTTTATTTTTTTTTTTCAGGTATTTTAGAATTCAAATATTTTTTACATTCAAGTCTTAGACTATTTTGACGTCTTTCGTTCTTTTGCTTATTTTCGAGCGTTTTCAAACTTTGAATATTTTTCACAAGTTAGATTTTCTTTTTTTTTTTTTTTTTTTTTTTCATTGTATCAATCAGCTTTAATATTCAATACGATTTATACATTTTCACGAGTTAATTTTAATCGCCATATCAATCTTAATTCCGATAGTATTAATTACTGCATAACATTAACAAATTTTCATGGAATTTAAAAATCATCTTGTATATTTTTTTCAGTAGGTAAATTTCTCACTCAAGTTACATTTCATCACTACATATGCTTTTCAAGAGTTTCATTTCATTTAATTAATTCTAATAATTTTTTTCATTAACATATACCTACATCTCAATTTTCATCAAATTCAAGAATCATGTTTTTCACTTTATATGTTACTGTTTATTATTTTTAGACTTCCATCATATTGTTTCCGAAATTACAAATTAATTTTAAATAGTTGCAAATATTTTTTTTTTTTTATAGCTGTTGATTAATTTATCGCATTCAAATTTAATCAAAGTAATTCAACGATTGGTAATTAACTTTACCAGTTCACCAAAAAAAAAGCATTCAACGCGCAAATCATACAACAAAACTTAGAAAAGCTAGTTTTTACAAACTTCGAGCCATTTTCAAAATATATACACTCCTCAACAAAAGGAAAATTATCTTTTAACACTAATTCAAAATCACAATCAAACATGCCCTCACGCGCTTAAATATTTTCATACATTTACTATTTATCACATCGCTATATCCAAAATACGCCATTTTCAACATAGTTATTTTCGATGACCAAAAAATACCTCGATGAAAATACCTTAAATTTTAAACCATAAAATGATATAAATATCACAATTTAAAGAAAATTGCGAAAACTAACAGGAGTGTGAAAGACATGGTCTATTCACATAGAAGTATGGAGCGAAATGAATCATTATTGTGAAAGATTCGATAAAAAACTGTTTCAATGTAAGTATCATGACACCAATTTCAACTGACTAATTAAACTTGAGCTAATCCGAAAAGTTATGACATCACTTTCTTCAATTGATTTTATTAGGTGATTACTGATAAAGAAATGTATAATCTCGTTGATTCATCAACATGTGGTTTTTAATCGATGTGTTCCAGCTGAAATAAAGAAATTAATCATATGTTTATGTTTTTTTTTTTCCTGTTGAAATAAAGAAATTAATCATATGTTTTTTTTTTTTTTTTTTCCTGCTGAAATAAAGAAAGCATTTTTCCCTGCGGAAATAAAGAAATCAATGTATTCCTGCTGAAATAATGAAATCTTATCTGAAACCCCTTAAATACATTTCATTAAACTTTATAAGCGAAATTAATAAGAATTTAATAACAAATTATATAATATATTTAAATTGAAAATATTTCACGGTAATTACAATTTCCATTTACAATAACATGTTCGTAACACATATAGATCATCGTACACATAGTATGCAAATGTTCTAAGGTATTCATTCCGAGCTCATATCGGCCTAATGCTGTCTGCATTCGGACGACGTAGCCATGCAGTTCATGACACATTCCATACACTTTTAGGTGGAGAACAAACTTTTTAAGTTCACTAAAAAATTCCCCTCGGCAAATTGGGCAAGTGGGGTTATTTATCCCCCAAAGTATTACGCATTTCTCATGACATATATGACCACAATTCAATTTTATGAACTCACCATTCCCTTCAATCATGCATATAACACAGTCCTCCTCTTGGTTACAGAAATATCGACTTCTAATTTCGAAGTACGGGCCTTGATCGTTGATTGCGAAAAACTTTTCAAGTTCATCCCTAATCTCTTGCAATGAATTATACAATGCATTTCTTTCTTCATATGTATTATCGGCACTTAACCTTAAAATTTCCTGACAAATTTCTTCAAACACTACCATGTGTTCATCCATTTTCACCACACTTTGCAAATATTCACACTTCAGACCTGATCGAGCTCGTACAAACTTTCTAAAGCAAAATATCCATTTCAACTTTCGCTCACCTTGATTCACGCCCCGCTACACCTCCCCCTCTCTAGGGTCAATTGTGAACAACTTAGTGATAAGGAACGCGGTTGTAAGGCATTGACGATGGTATTAGTAAGTGCCCTGAGTCATCATCCCTCCAATTCCTCGTTCAAGGTCAAAATTGTAGCTTTCACCATCTGCTACGATTATAAATATTCACAATCTTCGATATAAATATATATATATATATATATATATATATTTTTTTTTTTTTTTTTTTTCTACAACTTGAAATATTTTTTTTCAAACCATCTGTGTATATATATATATATATATATATATATTTTATGATGATGTAAAAGGTGTGAATAATATTTAACACTTTGAATTCTTAATTACATATGCTTTTCATGAATTTCATTCCATTTAATTAACTCTAATAATTACTTTTTTCATTAATACTTAACTTAATCATTTTATCATACATTTATTCCAATTACAAAATTATGTTAAAAAGTTATTTATTTTTCTTAGCACAAGAGATTTTAACATGTTCCTACTAAAATGCTTTTCACTCTAGTTTGAGTTTACTAAAATAGCAACTCATATTTCAACTTGTAAGAATATTTTTTTTTTTTTCAAAACAATATTTTTTCAAACTTGTAACATTTTTCTACTTAGAAAATGAAATCAAATATTTTTTTTTCTTCAATTATATAAAATGTTTTTAAGAATTAATTTCTCAAACTTGTAATGTATTTCCACTAATTAAAAAAAAAAATCAATTTTTTTTTTCCAATCATATAAAAATAAATTTTTAATCTTACAAAAATAATTTTTTTCCGCAAAAATATTTTTTTCAAAACAAAAATAATATTTTTATAACATATTATTTTTTTCTTTTCAATCTTTTTTCACAAAACTTTTTTTTTTCTTTTTTTTTTTTTCATTTTTTTTTTTCAAACTTACAAAAAATAAATTTAATCAACTGAATCTTCAAACAGAATGATTTAATTAATTTTAAAACTAGCAATCAATTTACTTTTTGTATTAATAACAACTATTGTTAATCCGTTTACTCTTTGCACTCTCAGTATTAATTAGCACACATGCATTACAAATAATAGTAATGTTTAAGATACTTATAAATCATTCACTCAAGCTTTCAAATATCCAATTATCATGTTATTGTTCAATCATGTGAGGGAACTTGTAATGAAACTTTACTCATCAATCGAAATTATAAGCGAAAATATCACATTTTTAGCAATTAATATAATCATACAATTAACTTTGAATTTAAGAAAATTAAAAACTATTATACACTTAGTAACACATAGGTCGAAATGGTTTACGATCAGGTGAGTGTCTTTTATCAATTGAGAGAACAACATAGTTGAGAAAGAGCGCTCACTTTTCATATTAGAATTTATAAGTCTTTAAGGTATTTCTCCAATATTGAATTCAGTATTAATACGTATGAATTTCAACATGTGAATGTGACTGTATATTATTTTTCAACCCATTAACTTGTTTAAGGTTCACTATCATAATTTTCAACTTTTTCTTAGCATATGTTGAAATATTTTATGTGTGTCAATCTATTGAAATATCACAAAAATCATATTCTCACTCAAACTTTATTACAATACCATACAGTGAAACAAACAAAATACAGCCATTCTAAAGCTTGCTTACAAGAAAACGCATGTAGAAATATATGAAAGATTAATTTCAAAGCACAAATCATCAACTATATACAACGCAAAGCAATAAAACAAGTTTAACTGCCTTAAAGGATAACAGATACATTTTGAAGGATAGAGGTAATTCATTTATAAAACTTATTAATTTACTACTTAGCTAAAGGTGCGTATTTCGCAGTCTGAACTTCCACATTGACAATATGATCCAACGTCCACCCAGATCCAAGTTGTATAAACACCTCTAAGGCGTTTTCAACCTGACCAATAGCATCATTTAAATGTTCTAAGATAGTGTCCTTAACAAGTTCTATTCGCATTACACTTCTAAAATAAGAAGTAATCAAATCATCATCATCATCACCAACATGACGACTCAGCACTGCCTTCATTACTATGCACCATTTAATGCTTCGTTTTTCATCTATTTCATCCTCCAATATTTGAATAATTTGGAGTCTTAACTCATCAAAACACATTTTTATGTCTTGAGAATTTTGAGGAGCAGGTGTTACAAACTCCGTAGCAAAAACACCGAATGTAGTTTGTCGAGTAGGTTTTAATCTCTTTGGGACATGAGTTTTCACTGTAACTTGCTTCACTGCACTATGCATAACACGAACGTGATGCAAAAGGGTAGATTTACTCGCAAGCACTTTTCCGCACCGATCACATGTATAGCTTCGTTCATGTATCAGGATATGCCTTTTCAAACTATCCTCTCGTTTAAACTTTCTGTCACATTTCGAACATGCAAAGGTGGTAGTAGAATTATGAATCTTCAAATGACGATTCAAAGCAGATTTCCACTTGAATGACTTTCCACATTCTTGACATATGAATGAGGGACCATGCTCCTTAATATGTAGATTCAAATGCTTTCTTTCATCGAATAGCATGTCGCACTTTTCACATCTATAAGACTTCTTTCTAGAATGTATCTTTTGATGACTTCTCAAAGTAGACTCATGCCCAAAGGAAGCATTACATTTCATACAACAAAATGGTTTCATTCCTGAATGAGTCTTAAGATGTTGATTCAAATTTGAATTTGAACTAAATTGCTTCCCACATGAAGCACATACCTGTAAAAGATATAAAGGAAAAATAAATCAAAAATTATCAGAAACTTTTTTTATTTAAGTCAATTCTATCATTGAAAATAGCATTTAAAACACTAGCACATATGAAGTTTCGTGCTATATACTTTCACAACATCATTTCATCATCTAAATTTAAACTCAAATGAAATGTAAATAAATACATAAAACGTGAAAACAAAACTCCTGTTTACATCATATTCAATTCTTTTAATAAGACAAGAATCCGAAAGTTGAAATTTTATAAAAGTTCATTTAAAAATACAGCACACAATATCGTTTACTGTTCCGCTACCAAAATTCAGCATGTACAATTTTTCCACTAAACTAATAAGCTTCTTTAGAATATTAAAGTAAGATGCTTATCAAATAAGCGCAAACCTTCAAGTAAGCACATTCTATGAAAATATTAATCAATTTTCATGAAATGAATATTTCGTACTCACACTTTTGAAATAGAAAAATTGGTGAAATCTTTACCCAAAATCATTTATTATATTATTTTCATACTGCTTGAGCCCTCAAATATTTCAACAAAAGAATTATCACATAACACACTCAAAATAAATACTTACATGTGATGATAAAACATCTTCACGACTCACACCACCATCAACAATATTCGAGTTTTCCCTATGATTTTCCATTAGAAAATCTCTAAAGAAATTCGAAACACCAAGTTAAAATTTTCAACTGTTCGAAAAAAGTTATTCGATAGAAGTTAACTTCAGCACAGAAAACCTCCCGTCACGATCGGAATGGAATCCAAACCACCAAAGGATCTTTCGAAGTAACCACATCAAATTTATACTTTCGAAGGATGCGTTAAACAAAAAGGTGAAATTATCAACCAATGAGAATGCTAAATGAAATGGATGAGAGAACCAATGAGCTTAATGCATTTGTTTGAATACAATCCTTTCACAACAGTAAAAAATAAAACAAAATTAATAAATAAATAAAGATAAATTCAATCCATATGTGACCATCAAGATCTTTCTCAAAATTTGTCGAAAACTACTCTGAGTGGAGTTGTTTTTCTCAAAATTTAAGTTTCAGGATGTGCCATGACTTTTAATTTTGAGAAAAACAACTCCACTCAGAGTAGTTTTCGACAAATTTTGAGAAAGATCTTGATGGTCACATATGGATTGAATTTATCTTTATTTATTTATTAATTTTGTTTTATTTTTTACTGTTGTGAAAGGATTGTATTCAAACAAATGCATTAAGCTCATTGGTTCTCTCATCCATTTCATTTAGCATTCTCATTGGTTGATAATTTCACCTTTTTGTTTAACGCATCCTTCGAAAGTATAAATTTGATGTGGTTACTTCGAAAGATCCTTTGGTGGTTTGGATTCCATTCCGATCGTGACGGGAGGTTTTCTGTGCTGAAGTTAACTTCTATCGAATAACTTTTTTCGAACAGTTGAAAATTTTAACTTGGTGTTTCGAATTTCTTTAGAGATTTTCTAATGGAAAATCATAGGGAAAACTCGAATATTGTTGATGGTGGTGTGAGTCGTGAAGATGTTTTATCATCACATGTAAGTATTTATTTTGAGTGTGTTATGTGATAATTCTTTTGTTGAAATATTTGAGGGCTCAAGCAGTATGAAAATAATATAATAAATGATTTTGGGTAAAGATTTCACCAATTTTTCTATTTCAAAAGTGTGAGTACGAAATATTCATTTCATGAAAATTGATTAATATTTTCATAGAATGTGCTTACTTGAAGGTTTGCGCTTATTTGATAAGCATCTTACTTTAATATTCTAAAGAAGCTTGTTAGTTTAGTGGAAAAATTGTACATGCTGAATTTTGGTAGCGGAACAGTAAACGATATTGTGTGCTGTATTTTTAAATGAACTTTTATAAAATTTCAACTTTCGGATTCTTGTCTTATTAAAAGAATTGAATATGATGTAAACAGGAGTTTTGTTTTCACGTTTTATGTATTTATTTACATTTCATTTGAGTTTAAATTTAGATGATGAAATGATGTTGTGAAAGTATATAGCACGAAACTTCATATGTGCTAGTGTTTTAAATGCTATTTTCAATGATAGAATTGACTTAAATAAAAAAAAGTTTCTGATAATTTTTGATTTATTTTTCCTTTATATCTTTTACAGGTATGTGCTTCATGTGGGAAGCAATTTAGTTCAAATTCAAATTTGAATCAACATCTTAAGACTCATTCAGGAATGAAACCATTTTGTTGTATGAAATGTAATGCTTCCTTTGGGCATGAGTCTACTTTGAGAAGTCATCAAAAGATACATTCTAGAAAGAAGTCTTATAGATGTGAAAAGTGCGACATGCTATTCGATGAAAGAAAGCATTTGAATCTACATATTAAGGAGCATGGTCCCTCATTCATATGTCAAGAATGTGGAAAGTCATTCAAGTGGAAATCTGCTTTGAATCGTCATTTGAAGATTCATAATTCTACTACCACCTTTGCATGTTCGAAATGTGACAGAAAGTTTAAACGAGAGGATAGTTTGAAAAGGCATATCCTGATACATGGACGAAGCTATACATGTGATCAGTGCGGAAAAGTGCTTGCTAGTAAATCTACCCTTTTGCATCACGTTCGTGTTATGCATAGTGCAGTGAAGCAAGTTACAGTGAAAACTCATGTCCCAAAGAGATTAAAACCTACTCGACAAACTGCATTCGGTGTTTTTGCTACGGAGTTTGTAACACCTGCTCCTCAAAATTCTCAAGACATAAAAATGTGTTTTGATGAGTTAAGACCCCAAATTATTCAAATATTGGAGGATGAAATAGATGAAAAACGAAGCATTAAATGGTGCATAGTAATGAAGGCAGTGCTGAGTCGTCATGTTGGTGATAATGATAATGATGATGATGATAATTTGATTACTTCTTATTTTAGAAGTGTAATGCGAATAGAACTTGTTAAGGACACTATCTTAGAACATTTGAATGATGCTATTGGTCAGGTTGAAAACGCCTTAGAGGTGTTTATACAACTTGGATCTGGGTGGACGTTGGATCATATTGTCAATGTGGAAGTTCAGACTGCGAAATACGCACCTTTAGCTAAGTAGTAAATTAATAAGTTTTATAAATGAATTACCTCTATCCTTCAAAATGTATCTGTTATCCTTTAAGGCAGTTAAACTTGTTTTATTGCTTTGCGTTGTATATAGTTGATGATTTGTGCTTTGAAATTAATCTTTCATATATTTCTACATGCGTTTTCTTGTAAGCAAGCTTTAGAATGGCTGTATTTTGTTTGTTTCACTGTATGGTATTGTAATAAAGTTTGAGTGAGAATATGATTTTTGTGATATTTCAATAGATTGACACACGTAAAATATTTCAACATATGTTAAGAAAAAGTTGAAAATTATGATAGTGAACCTTAAACAAGTTAATGGGTTGAAAAATAATATACAGTCACATTCACATGTTGAAATTCATACGTATTAATACTGAATTCAATATTGGAGAAATACCTTAAAGACTTATAAATTCTAATATGAAATGTGAGCGCTCTTTCTCAACTATGTTGTTCTCTCAATTGATAAAAGACACTCACCTGATCGTAAACCATTTCGACCTATGTGTTACTAAGTGT